>NW_017803965.1:2604305-2624316 GCF_001625305.1 Branchiostoma belcheri | reverse complement strand
CGTGAACAACCAGAAACTGATAAAGCTAAGTTGGGATATCAATTTGAAGTGCAGTAGAATTTATTTCAACATACATTCAATGAGGTCGAAAACATCTGTCATGTAAAAAACATCTGCTATAAGAGATACCAGACGAAAATTGTGGCCTACCTGTACTTGCAGGTAAGGCTACGTTATACCCAAAACTCTTAATGATAAAGACTGAAGCTCTACTTAGAGAACGATCATAATTATAGAAACCTGTCATCAATCAAATTGGAGACGGAAAAACATGACAGAAATTGCACAAGGTGNAAGTACATGTTAAAAAAAACTGTTCATATATTTTCACAGAAAGCAGTACATTGTATATCCAAAATGCAAAGAAATCTCAGAGTACTTTTCAAATGCAAAGCTATCTGCACACATAAAATATGAAGAAAAGGAAAAGGTGTGTAGCCTTTCTCGGGCTGTAGGGGCAGTGGGTTGTTGATCCACTGTATCTAGGGCACAGTATTGGAAGGCAGTCAGTCAGTCCATCTCTCTCCTTCCACTGCCTTTTACATGTACCTCCCTAACCGAAATACTCATTTTTACAGTGGGTGGAGTGAGGAAACTCCTGTCAAGTGCCTTTCCCAAGGACACAACATCTAACCTTAGTCAGGGGAACATAAAAAAAAGGCACTTTACACAACTTTATTAAGTCTGTAAAATTGAACAGAAACAACATTGTAACAATACTTGTAAGGCCACACCAATTTAATTTGTTGGTTCTCGGATTTTTTTCAGAAAAAAATATGAAGCGACAGGGCGAAAAAAAATAAAAATAAAAACAGGTCTAGGCATCCTATTATAGGCTTAAATGCTATGAAATGAGCCATGAAGTCAACACAAAAAACTGGGTTAAAATTTAAACATTGAATTTTGAACTTTTAATCAAACCACTGCAATGATAGATGGGAAAACTGTAACAACTAGGAAGAAAAGGACTTTTCTCAATTGTTTGGGGCAAAACATGAGCATTTTTCAGTTGATTCAGGACCAGAATCAATTTTTTTTTTTGCAAATCAGAAAAAAACGAAGAGGCGAATCCGAGAACCAACAAATTAAATTGGTGTGGCCATAGAATGAAATTCTGATGCAAATGTGCTGTTATTTGGTAGTATGTGTAATACCATACAGATTACTTTATTCAGAATGTTTTCATTTTTGTTGCCCTGAAATTGACTTGGATGCCTATAATAACTGCCAGTTTTTGGCACATTAGAAATATTAGTGTTTTCTGATTGACTGTTACCATGTTCTGATGATTCCATTTTCACTCATACTGTAGATTAACGTCTGCCTGCTTGTTTACTTCACAGTAGATATTTGTGGAAAAAAGTTTATTATTGATGTGGAGATCTCACCTCAAAAATTGCAAACTAAAACCACTGCAAATATTTCAACTTTTTACAGTTACTGTCATAGTAGTATTCCTACTGCAGACCTTTGACCTAGTCATTAGGATCACAGTAGAGTTAAAAGCCAGTAGACAGGACAGAGGGTGTTTGAAGGATTGATTGGACACCTGTCAGGTCAAAGGTTAAACAAATTACTACCATGGCTGCCTGTTTGATTGTTTGTGTTGGAATGCACATTGCAATTTCACAATTTTAAAATTTTAGACATAGAATGACCAATGATCATTGAGAATTACAAACTGAATTTTTTCCATTGTGCCATCTAATGTCTGTATTTTAACTTCTGGATGTAGAGTATATAGCAGTACTCTGTGTATTTTTGGTTACCTATTTGGTAATATGCAACTTTTGATATAAAAGGCATGTAGAAAGAGATATGTCTATTATAGTAAAAGGAAAAACTTTGCGTGACAAGCAAGATTGGTGGAGATTATAGATCTATGTACAACACCCCTGTGTTTAGGCTTGTTGGGAAACACGAGACCAGAGTTGTCAAAATATATTGGTGTGCCCATGTAGGAACACGTGTGTCAAGAACGTAGGAGTGTAACCAAGCATGGTGCCTTTTCCCAAAGAATTCCCAATGAGATAGATAATGAGAGTGACCCAGTATATTTCCCTACACCCAGGTTGTCAGTTCTAATGAAGTAAATGCATGACGGGAACAGTGGAAGGTCAGAAGGTTAGTGAGGCCTTTCAAGCTGCTTCAGGGTTCAGTGGCAGACAAAAGTACTGAGCGAGTGAGTCAGTAAATACTAGAATCATTTTCTGACAAAGTCGATGGGAGAATGGAGCTCAGTGTGGGCTCTAAAACAATTGTCTGGTTTGCATTGCAGTTTGTTCCTTTGGCCGATAAATTGATTTCCAGGATTGTGAAAGATACAAAATCTGTAAAAATTCTGAGAGAGAAAAAAGGGGGAAACATTCCACTCACCTGGGTGCTGAAATGTTCCTTAAAAACCCAATTTTTCGATAATTGGTACAAAATTTTATAAGCAAACTGACTTTCACTGACTTTGGAGAAAAGTAACACTAACAGTGAGGTTCAAGTGCCACCAACTGACCAATCCAAGTCTGGACCTTTTAGCCTTGTGGTTAAGTGGTTAGGTTAACTGGTGGCCTGGTTTTGCCATGGGTTCGGGTGTTTAACAAACCTTGTCGGACAGTTTAGGTCCCCGGCTATCTGAGTTGTATACTTTATGATTAATGTCACCATGATTTACCTGTACGAATTAACTTCTCAACCTTTTCTGACAATAACCTATCACTGAACACAGCAACAAGGACAGGGAAGACAGCATCTGCATACCTACAATGTAGTCAAGTGCCAAAACTGTCAATTTCCAAAATTCAACAGAGATAGATAACGTGGTGATACTTTCAGAAGACTATAAAAAACTACATGTTTGTTTACCTCCCAAAAGAAGGCAGGACCTGTTCTAATTTTGTTCTTTTAAAAAGTTAACAAGTATACATTGTAGCCATGAAACTTACAACGTTTTGTACAAAGTTATACTTAACAGTATTGCATTGAAGATAATTTATAGTCATTGATAATATTCAAGTCTGATTGGTGTTAAGTTAATCTTAACTTAAAGGTACTTCTATGCCTTCAGACTTCATTATGAAAAATAATTAACAATGATGAATTATCCAATTCTTTTTGTACTTTAATGTAGATTGATAAACTGGGTATATTTGAAATGCATTATACCACAGTCTTATAGTTGCAAATTGATGATAATTGTTTTAAATAACATAACTGTAAAATCTCCCAGATTCCAAAGCTTAAGTTGTGCACTGGTGGCAGAAATTACATTTTTGCAGATGACATCACAGAACTGATGCTCTTATGTACACAGGACTTAAGTTCACTTTCATATCATATATCATATAACGTTAGACAATGAATTATTCTGTGTGGAAAGATTGTTAAATGGCTAATTTACATGAAAGTAAGCATGCAGGCAGAATGTACTGCACCTGTGTGAAACCAATATGGCATAATGTATTGTGCATAGCACTTCAGCAGAATTTCTCATATAAGGTCGTATTTGCGTATATATATATGTAAGGTTATCATCCCGTCTGTAGTTTCCAAAAGTTATCTAGGAAAAGATATCGTTTGAAACAGGCAAAAGTCTGATGTAACGTTGACCAAAAATCCAACATAAAACATCGCACAGGCGCAGTACGTTCTGCCAAGTGAGAAGAATTTGAACCTCTCCTAAACATGATTAGCCAGAGTTTTCACACCAGTTCACAACCTGTGCAGTACAAGAGTAAAGTGAAGTGACAGTCTTACTTGTTCTGACGCTGTACTTGACGGTGTCCTTCATGTGCTTGATGAGACCCTGGTGATCCTCGGGCGCGTCCCGGATCTCCAGGTCCAGCAGGGTCTTCAGCTCGTCCGGCTGGTGGAAGTCCACGACTTTCTGCGTGATGTCCCGCCCTTTCCTGATGCCGTCCTCCAGTATTACCTGGAAGACGGCCTTCAAGAAGTCTTCCTCGTCCTTGGGGAGGGGGTCCTTCTTGGGCCCCTTGACGTTGGCGGAGGTTTTGAGGTTCCTGGCGGAGCAGTCGTTGAGGTGGCCGTGGATGCCTCCATTGATCATCTCTTTGGCACAACTGCAGGAGAAGGAGCTGTCCTCAAGGCTGGTCAGGATGTTGCTCATGGCGATGTCAGCTGGAAAAATCCAGAGAAGAAACATTTAAAGCATTGAAATGTACTTCTTTTTTTGTTTTGTTTCACATAACCGGTAAACCACCTGTAAATACATTTAGAACAAGCTGCGTAAGACAGGACTTTAAGGTTTGAACCACTCACACCAACCCCTGGTATTCCGAGTGAAGTGAGGAAAGTCGTGTAAAGCCACTGCCTTTCCCAATGGCACAAGATTGGTGACATGGGTAGGATTCGAACCCGGGACCTCTTATTGGTGGTTTAATTATCCTGATTCTAGACCTTAAAGAGCAAGACCCTTAGCAGACCACCAGCACTGACATGTAACTGTCAGTAAATGTTACTGAAATGAGACTGGTAGCAGCTGATTGCTGACTGAAATGCTGTAGGATTAGACAAATTTTGAACACCTTTACTGTCAGTTTCAGAAGACATTGTTCAACTACTCTCAACTACTGACATCGATCGCTCCTTGTTGAATGATAATCAGCAAATACCCAGCCATTACAGCTCTTAAAAGGGCATGTTGAGATGCAGGTCCTCTGTTTGAAGAGGGTCACATGAAATCAGCAGCTGTGGTGATTTCCGCTTGAGAAGTGTGGAAAAGAAAACAGTAAGGCCACACCAATTTTATTTGTTGGTTCTCTGACATTTTCATGGAAAATTTTGAAACAGAGGATGTCATAAAAACCTTAGAAAGCTGTGGTGAAAACTAAATTGCATAATGACTCTGTTCACTCCCTAAAACTGACTCTGAACTATTTTAATTCCCCTCAAACTCTGCTTTCATGCTGATAATCTAATCTAAGGCCACACCAATTTAATTTGTTGGTTCTCGGACTTTTTCAGAAAAAATATGAAGCGACAGGGCAAAAAAAAATAAAAATAAAAACAGGTCTAGGCATCCCATTATAGGCTTAAATGCTACGGAATGAGCCATGAAGTCAACACAAAAGGCTGGGTTAAAATTTAAACATTGAATTTTGAACTTTTAATCAAACCACTGCAATGATAGATGGGAAAACTGTAACAACTAGGAAGAAAAGGACTTTCCTCAACTGTTGGGGGCAAAACATGAGCATTTTTCAGTTGATTCAGGACCAGAATCAATTTTTTTTTTTTTTGCAAATCAGAAAAAAACGATGAGGCGAATCCGAGAACCAACAAATTAAATTGATGTGGCCTAAAATTATTTCTTAAAAGCTGAGAATCAGGAAATCACATTTGGTGTTGTCTTGCATGGGGATGAAAGAAGCTATTCAAATCATGACATAGAATAGGGGCATTGTAAATGGGAAACATAATCACTGAGCCATCTTTGACAGTGCATCAACAGACTGTCAAAACCACTTGACTCATCCACAAGTTGTCATCATTTACAGAGCATTGGGGAATTGAAGAAAGAAAAGATAGAAACTCTGGCACAATGATAGCATTTTGTAAATGATGGATTAAGTATGCCAAAGAGCTGGGATAAAAAATTCCATCTTTCATTCAATCAATTTTTGAAAAATCAGAACATAAATGGCTGCATATGTAATTAATATACATGTATATCAAGTCCTTAGTGTCATGGTGCAGGTAAATATGTCACCTTTCATAATACCAATCATTAAAAAAAGACACAGAATGTACTATTAAAAACTATCCTAGATACATGTATACCTACTAGTAGATATACCATGATGATGATACCATACATAATATACAAGATAAACCCATACATGTATACATTGAGTATGAACAAGTAAAACTAACAGAAATATACCACCTAAAGACAATTAAAGAGCCCCTGGACGGCTGCATATAATTTAGAATATCATAAAACTTTTTAAACACCGTGAACAACCAAGAAACTGGTAAAGCTAAGTTGGAATATCAATTTGAAGTGCAGTAGAATTTGTTTCAACATACATTCAATGAGGTCGAAAACATCTGTCATGTAAAAAACACCTGCTATAAGAGATACCAGACGAAAATTGTGGCCTACCTGTACTTGCAGGTAAGGCTAAATTATACCCAAAACTCTTAATGATAAAGACTGAAGTTCTACTTAGAGAACGATCATAATTATAGAAACCTGTCATCAATCAAATTGGAGACGGAAAAACATGACAGAAATTTCACAAGGTGAGAAAATCTTGCCGAGGCACAATTCAAACGTGCAATTTCTGCTATCATAATGTGAGATCTCACTCACATACAACTTGTCGGTACAAGGCACCCGAAATGTACCTAAGAATTCAATAAAAGCAGTTTGAGCATATCTCATAGGCCAGCATAGATAGATGTTACCATCATGGTAATAGTACAATTCTAACAATTGGTAAAAGGAAGTCCAGTTCACTACATACCTACAAGCGCGAGAAGAGAGAGGCTGCAGAGGAAAGTAAGTTCAGGTGGAGGTAAAGTTCTGATCTGCCGCGAAGGGAAATTTCCGCGTTTTTAAAGAGTCCGTACAGAAGGAGCGTGCGTCAGCGGTGACCTTCCGTGGGTGCCTCTGGGTGGAGTCAGCGGGATGGCCACGCCCAGCCGACACTCGGGATCCTGCCTCCCCTTCATGCATTGATAAGATAGAATAATACCCCGCGGGAACACCAACGCCTGGTACTTTTCCTCTCCTTGGGCACACTGAATCCATCTATCTGTTTCACATCATGGTTTTTGCCTTTAGGTCTTTCTTATTATGTCCTCTCCAGCACTGGTATTAAACCCAAAGCAATTTCAGGGCAGTGAAACTGGATTTTCAAAGTCAATTTTCTGGTCATTCTTTTAATGTAGTAAGAACTAAGATGAAACAATCCTGTCCAACTTAATATGGGCCAAAAATGTGATATCGCTGATGGGAAATTGTTGCTTGTATTACTTAAATAGTCATAGGCTCACAGCTGTTCTGGCTTTTAAGGGCAGTACCCAAAAAATACAGAGATGCCTGACATGACTAATTCAATGGGACTATTTCAAACAGGTGTGAAATGATGATGAAAACATGCTAAGAAAGGGCAGTAAATGTCAATATCAGAAAGATTATATTTCCTCATCCAGCATAATTTTTGTTTCAGACTTGGCAATCACAGAAGGCAAATGTTCTATTTGTTACTGCTTTAGGTGCACAGGGCATATAAGGTTAGGTTTAAACTGGATCAGAGCATTTTCTGTCTGAAGGAACTGCAAATTTAAATAAATCATTTTATGATGATAAAAGAGAAAAATAGGTAATGTTAGGTGTACAAGGTTGAACATTTAAAATTGACTCTACTAGATTTCTCACTAACAAGTACATGTATTTCAAAGAATGTCTGGGATCAAGGGACAATCATTCAGGGTCAAGTTTTCCAGCCAAACCTCTAATTTTGTCTTTTTCTCTGACTTTTTACTTTTAAATGTCTGGCAAGTGGCAACCAGGAAAATAAACTGGTGAGGCCTAGGTACTAACTGTCGACATCCATCTCTCCAACTTTTTAACACAAGACTCATGGTCTTTGATTGAATCACACTGTATTTTTATGTACCGCCACACGTAAAGATATGCCTGCAAGACAGTCTACTCAGCAGAAACTTTATTTGATGTGAAGATTGCTACATTTTATTAAACTTTTCATATCAAAGGCTTTGTCTGGTTGATATCTGGGAACATTCTACGTCATAAATAGTGAGGGAAAGACTGACTTGGGTGTAGCATGGGTCAGGGAACAAATACAGTACTGTAATATTCCTCAGATTTTTTTCGCAGTACTTTTACGTTCTCAGTTTTCGCGGTCACTTCTGCACCACGAACTTATGATATGATTACCGTTAACAAATAATTTGCCAACTTTCTTTTTTCTGCACCTGCTTCCAAGCACAGCCTAGCTGATAGTCTTTAGGAGCCAACAACATTAGGATGTTATTTTGATCAATTTTAATGTCTGTAATTTTCTTAATAACAGACATTAAGAATGAATAAAGCCTGACCATTTGTAGTTTGTCCATTTAGATTAGCTACCTGAAGTACTTAAATAAGATAATATCATATGTCACAAAGAGGTAGCAGAAGTTGTAACTCAAGCCTTACTACATGTATATAACTAGTTACATAAAAAGAAGTTACATAAGGTGTGACCTCATGACACAAACAGATTGCAAGAACAATTACTGCAATCAGGTCAAACTTGCGTACAATTGTATATACACATGGATAAGTGATCTGACACAAAGAACTTGATGAAATCAGGTCACATTAGACAAGTGACCACTATAGACAAAAGTCTTATTGGGAAAAAAGTTAGAATAGACCGTAAAGAACTGGCCACAATGGCCAGGTGGTCCATTGATATACTGAGTCAGTCACTAGAAAAGGGTTTTTTCGTACTTACCTAAGTATGCTCTACTTGTCAGAGTAACCTTCACCAAGTTCTTGTTCTTGTGTGAACTGTACAGTTGAAACTCTGAGCTGTGGAACAGTCACAGCGATTTCTGACAGACGGGCTGCAAGGGATCATCAGTATCTGTCTGACTGATAGATCTTAAATGGCGTGTAATTGGTCATATTAAGGAGCCTGTGGCAAAAGACTCTTAAGCCAGAATGACTGTCACAAGACAACAATAAGTGAAAGGACGGGCTAAATAGGTCATCATGACTTGCATAATTAGAAATCCCCCAAGGTTGGAATAGGCAACTGTAGTTAAAACTTTGTGGCACGAATTATATGTAAACCACCTGTTGGAGTCATCAAAATGGACTACTTTTTTTTTTTTCAAAACAAGCAAGGAGTGTAGACTTAACTTTAATTTTCCTCCGCAGTTAAGTTTTACAATGAACATTAAAACCTCCCTGACTGCTGAATGGTTGAGCCCTATTGCTCGGTACTTAAGTTGACAAACGAGGCCTGATAATCATGGGATTTGAGAAGAAAGGACTTGTCAATCTAGAGGACTGAAGAGGTCTTTGCAATTACAGCAACTAAGAACAATAAATTTTCTCCTAACCCAGGAAGAAGGGACCAGTATCAAACATACAAGCTGAAACTCAGAAGCCACCTGCAGGGGCCCCCAGAGACCCTGAAGCTAATTACCTACTTTGATCCCAGGGGGTCCAAAATATCCACTATTTTGCTAACTTGTAGGGCAAGGACATTGAAGCTCCTTATGTAGAGGGTCTACACGGTCTTCTGTTACAATGCCGTGATTGGTTTTTAATGATTTCTGATGAACAGATTAAAACCAATGGCAAAAGGAAACCTTAGTTTACAACATGAAACACATAATTGTCAAATGAAGTTGTTACACAAACAACTTACCAAAACACCCCTACCATCATGTTAGAATGGATGAGTCTAAGGACACTCCAAGCCCAGGCCTGTTCAAACTTTCCCACAAATAAACCACTTGTCACAGATGATGGGGGGTGGAGGGGTTGGGTTTACACTGCCAATGTTTGCACAGCTTCTTATGAGAGGCTAAGCCAGACCACATGCTCCAAACCCCACATAATACTGAACAGGAACTACCTAAGGACAAACCACTAAGGAGATAGATAAACATTCCTAGAAAAACAGATGAATTTAAGACCAGAAAAGGCCATGGAGTTTTTGTCCTTTGCACACGACATTTCAAACTACAACTTTTGACATCCCAAACTGTATATGGGATGTCATTCTTTATGTGTAAGAGTTAGGAGTGTAGAAACAGAAAGACACTCCTGGTCCTGGGCCGGGGATCGAATCCACGCCAAACCTGGGCACCAGCTCACAACCATGACGCTCTAACAATTTGGCTAAAAGGTCTAGACCCATCGGCCGGGTAAGTTGGTAGCGCCTATAAACCCCCCACTGTTACAAATGTGAATATGACCTTAAACGAGATGAATTTCCGAAGTACTATGCACAATACATTATGGGTTTCACCCAGGCACAGTATGTACAGTTCAGACTATAGGACTTTAGTTATAGAGTTCGAACTTACAAGTTTGAACTCTATAACTATGGATTCTACCAACACAGATGAGCTTTCATTCGAAGACTATAGGACTGTAATCTCCAAGCACTGATGGCAAAATGGTGTGGCCAATGGATACAGCCTGGCCAATTTGATACTGCCTTTGCAGCCACCAATTTGATTCTAGATCTGTCTTTGCAGCCAACAAAAGATCTGTTTCGAGATTAATAGCACTGATGATTACCACACAATTCCCCTGTGCTGTCTACAGGATTACAAACAATCTGTGTGATCCATACTTAATCCACTTTTAGTGGGCTTAATGAGATGGCAATTAATTGTGTATTGTTTGACTAAACTCCCTACATGATGTCATTCATGCAAATAAAGTGACAGACATTTAACTCAGTTATGGGAAATTACACGTTTTGAACACTTTAGAAAGTAAATATTTATGTACAATATAGAGTCCACACAGTTGTTACAAAGTATATACATTGTAACTTTGTTAAACGTACTGGTAGAATCCATGTATGTTTAAACCAATTTTTTCTGTTAAATAACATATACACACTGATACTGAAAAAAATTGTAGAAATTTCCCATTTTGTTTTTACAACCTAGTCTTCACATTTGTAGATTTTTACTCACATTTCTTTATTGGAAATCACAATTGAACCAAATTTAAGTTACATTGATACTACCCTATAAGTTGGAAACCTACTTCTTAAACAATTGCAGGAAAGTACTTAATACGTGTAGTCAGCAACATTGTACTATACAATATCAACGCGTTCTTCATCCAACACATTCGTTCTCAAAAATGACCCCCCCCCTTCTCACCGAACTTGCAACAAGACCTTTAGTGACGAAACAAAAAGTACACAGACTTTCGTAGTCCTGAGCTTTTGAGGCCTTATCGATTTTTCAATTTAGCATTTCAGCACGTGACACATTATTTTTTATGATTTTATCTGATTTTCATGTCAAACAATAATGACAAGTAGTTTTTGAATGAGGAATGCGGTAAAGTACGTATTAAAAGAATTGCGAAGGACACCGCATAAATTGTTATAGACTGCTTCAAAATGAAAAGAATGCCATTTGGGACAAAAAGCACCGATATTTCTTCATTACGCAACATGTAATCAAAAGAAAATTGACGACTGCTAGGCCGATTCGAGTGGCAATCATTTCTTTAAAATCCTCAATAAAAAAAGAAACTCTTTCACACGAAGTTGTACGTCCTTCCCGAAAGGTGACGGGTACTTCGCCGTCTTACAAAGGATTTTATCTGCGTCTTTCATTTTGTTACTCCGTCATATACGCGGAGTCTGTGCGCGAATTAAGTCCGGATCGAGCGGAGATACAGTAATGAAACTGTTCGCGTCAGCGCTAACATGTGAGATCCCCCTCCCGTGTTCCAATCATGTGCCTATCGCACGGTTCCTGTTCTATTGACGACAGCGCGGCGGTGAAATTGCCCGTGGATCTGCTTCTCCAGAATACCTAATGCGGCTCCCGCCACCTGTGCGCGCCTGATAAGGCAGCGGGGCTGTGGTCTCCTGCTCGGCGGCTTATCTCTGATCAGTATTACCGGCAGAAACAGCCGTGAAATGGGCGAGAATAGCGGAGTAATTAATGACAGGGTATCAGCGCTACCATGTCTGTCACAGGGGATAGGAAGTTACGTATGTCTCGGGGAGGCGGGGACACGTGTATGAATGGTCCGCAAACTTTGTTTGATCTGATAGGGGGGATGTCGGCGCTAGCGCCCGCTAACTTCGCAAAAACTGTCGGAAACATCACCCAAACGGGAACTTGAGACTTTTGAGTTTACTGCGTTTATCTCCTGGTTTTCTTACGTCGTTTTTCGCTGTTTTACTCATCAGATAACTGATAACTCTCTGTCTCTGCCACGTTTCATCATGAAGCGTTCGTTAACTTAGTACTACGAACGGAAAGAATTATATCTAGACGTCGCTTACACATCGTGTTTTCAAAACGTTGCAGTAAATGGACTCTAATGCATTTTTAAGCATTAGAATATATTAACTGCAACGTGTAAAAAGGGGCAATATGTAACATTTTTCACCGAAAATGGAAACATTTCATTTCAAAATCGTGTGGTTCCAACTTACTTCCACTTTTCAACATATTAGTAGTTGTAGAGTTGAAACTTTGTTCCAACACAAGAAAGGAACTCAGCATAAAAATTCGGTTGGGCTCGTCAATCTTCGTCAGATGCATGACCCACTCGCTGACTTTCCGGAAGTCGGAAGCGTGATGACGTCAGGAGTAAGTCTTAAGTGGCGGAAAGGCGGAATCTACCACAATCACGGTTTCAACTCTACAACTCTGGATTCTACCAACACAGATTGAGCCTTCATTCTGTTCACTTTCCAACAAATTCATGCGCAATTATTCACATTTCTGACATTTACGGTTGACGCACTAAGTTTGTGGTGCCACCACAAACTACCAGAATATAAACAAACATGGCTGAAAGCTGTGTTTCTAAACACACTCGTTTAGGCGTTACAACTTGGCGCCTACAATTCTGGAATGGCACTTATTTGCAGCAATGAAGTTGGGTAGGTTCAACGTATTTTGTATAGCCCTAATGTTATATAATGCAGCTTTAAGCATGATTTTTAAAAAAAAGTCAAGGGACGTATAGTGTGACCTGAAAGCGGAGGCGCATAGCCATTGGGGCGCGCGTAGGTTTCGATTGAAACTCTAATGTTATTAAGCTGCTCGCTGCTACTTTGACCGATAGCTTGCAGGCCTCACTTATCTCCCCAGTAACACTACCCGACTGTCGTGGTCTCTTTCTTTTACATAAAATGAACGAGTGAGTGTTTTCCACCCCCCGGAGACAGAAACACCCATTCACCAACGCGACAGTTGTGACCCTATCAGATGAGTTCAAAAGGTCTTAAAACCTCATTAAACTTCTCTATCTGAACACCGACACTGTTCACAACTAACTTACTGCAACAACTAATGGTCCTGGGTTCGAGTCCTGACATGCCACCGATCTTGTGCCCTTGGGAAAGGCACTTTACACGACTTTCCTCACTTCGCTCAGGTGTAAATGAGTATTGTATAGTCCCCTTTGTTGGTGACGGTATTAATATAATTTGGAAGAACTTGAGCGAGTGTGCCGTCACCACGTCTTGTGATTACATGTTGGAATATTAGAAAAAAAACTAAGTAATAAGAAATAAACTGTCAGCTTTATCTAATAAAGTTGGAAATCGCAATTCCTATAACATGCCTTATTGTCTAAGAAGCCGATCTTTTGCTACTATCATCAAGAAATATATTCTCAATGAATTAGATTCAATAATGAAAAGGATACCAACTTATACATTATGTTGCGTCTGTGGCTTAGTCAGCGTTCACGAAACTATATTCATCTGTAGTTTAACATATCAGATAACTGCAACATTAATCTATCACTTTCTGTATTTCACTATTATATTATTAATACGTAAGACATCATTGTGGAAAAACGACTTTATCCCGAAGAAAGGAACTCGAAGGCTTTGAAAAACCTGATACAGAGAGAAGTGCTTTTTTTCTTCCGGCTGAGGAAGAAGTTTGGACTTATTCTTGAGAATGCGGGCGCAAGTTGTGTGATAACTTCTTATCGTTTTCAAATCGTCTCTGTCTGATTACAAGTAATATAAGGGATAATGTCAAGAAAGCTACATACAAACCAAATATAACAATTCGTCAACCGGTTCTTGAGTTATCCTACTTTAAACATTTTCACACAAACGCCCTGCAGTTTCCAAACAAGGTGCTAGGGGACCAAACTTACTTCACTTCTTCTCGAGCACAAGAGCTACCTGCCGTCCGAAAATTATTACCCTAGCCTGCCTAAATCACAAGATACCAAAACAGGAAGTTCCGCTGCAGTAGCACAACAAGCCGCATGGGGGCCCAAAATCTGGGAGCCTAAAACCCAAGACATACGTACATACGCACCAACCAAATATCAAGATAATTCACCTAAGCCTTCTCGAGTTATCATGTTGACAGACACATCACATATATGATTACTACCTTCGGTGTTCGCTCCTGCAAATGAATGGATCGGCATTATATGATCGAACCTACAGTTCTCTGTAAAAAAAAATCTGCAAAGCTGGCAAGTACGAAGTATATAAAAAGTTTAACTGTTCAATTCAATTCAGTGCTCGTGTTTCAATTACATGTGCATAAAAAAGTGCAATTCCGCACGTCATATAACCTTCCTCGTCAAAAAATATACTGGAAAACATGCAGTAAAATGACATTACCTCCGGTCTTAACGGAATCTATGCATAATATCCACATCATCAATTTTGCACAATTTTGCATAAGTGTGATTAAATGCAATCTTAAGCCAGTAAAAACACATGTATAGTCGTATAAGAGTACGTAACACTCAGACACAGTGTAGTTTTCTGTGTTGAGTTCGCCATACGATTGTAGCCGCCTTTTCAGGCGTTCCCGGATCGGGGGGGGGGGGGTATTTCTGATCAAACGTAGATCGCAGGCAATAGAAGCTCAGGCTGGCAACCCTACATATATCTTGAACCGCTGTACTACGCAGCCTACGTACCTGCCAAGCCGGCGTGTTTAATTTGGCAAAGACAAAGGGCGGTTAAACATGATGTAACGTTAGTCTCCAAAGGAGGCTTCGTGGCTTGACCTTTTTATGGCTATACAATCTGGAACGAGCACGTAATTATAATGAGCAAAAAGAGAGGTCAGCCAAGAAGCCTATTATGATATACCAATTGAATGATGCAAATTTGCACTGCAACAATTTTTGGGACTTTCCGCAAAACGGGGGGGGGGCTTTGGTGAGTTTTCACGTCAACGTTGGTTCAACATACTAAAGTGCAGGTAACGTATTTCTATATAGAATAGTCAGTGTGTAATTGCTGGCATGATAACGCTAGAAGTCATGACGAGGGCATTGGCTGTCTATGGGCCTCTTCTAGTCTACGAACACAACAGACATAAAACACATGTCTATGATCTGTTGGCAGTAACTGTTCTCACCTGGCAGGTGTATCGTGTAGCTGCAGCTGTTCACCGGTACCTGTTACACACCTGCACACCCGGAAGCAATAACAAGCCACGTCACTGCCCTCCCGCAACTGTTTACGTGTTTGCGTTATAATTATTCAAGATATATATGATTTATTCATCCAGCGCTATGCTGCAGAGAATGAACAGGTTTATACTACTACGTAACGTGATAGGTTATAACTTCCGGGTACGGAAATATTGTTTTGGGTTCCGGAGTTTATGTGTTTGTTTGTACGTTGTAATTGCTTTCTATATTCGATCTGTTGCATGGTTGGTTTGAGCCGGAGGTGATTTTGACAGTTGATTAAATTATATCTTACAGACTCCTTCAAAGGTCCCTATTATAAAGCACTTTGCAGAGGTCTGTAAACTCCAAAACCTGTAGTCACCAAAACCCCGGGTGCAAAATTATGTTAGAAGTCTGAAATCTCTGATTTCTTGTTCATATTTAAATATGTATCCTTAAAATTTCTTGTTCATATTCAAATATGTATCTTTGAAAGAAGTGACGAATCTCATAATGTGAAAATGCATAAAAGATTGCTTTGTTAACAGATACTTCTTAAACCCACGATTAGATATAGTCCCACCTGATGGTAAATAGGAACTCGAGGACCAGTTATAAACTTGAACACTATCTACATGTACCGTTTTAACTGTCGAAGAGGTGTGATAGGAAAAACAGCTAACCAACCAAAAACAAACAAAGAAAGAAAGAAAACATAAACTGTGACTTATGACACAGACTTACATTTAGTCTCCACCAGGCTCTTTTGCAGGCTGAATAAATACTAGAAATCGGCCTAAAAAGAATGTAGCTGGCCAGGGTTGTTGGCCGGCCATAGAGGGTCCAGTGGTTTGCCTGCATCTCTACAAAAGAGTCTGGTGGAGACTAGGTGTATGCACTTCTTTATGATGTTTTAGCCAGCGTGGGTTTGGCATCAAGTTTGCCACACTTCCTTGTCGCCACGAGGCGTAAAACTAACACGGCGTGGAAAAAGCGCCAGCTGACGACATTGCAAAGCGACGTCGACGTCGTCCCAGCAACCGCATGGCAGCACACGGGAATGTCCCACGTGTAATAGCGCCGGGATACCATTTGGGATTGCGCCGAAGTCAAATGATATCGACAAAAAAGGCAATCTAAGATACAAAATAATAACGATGTGTTTCCATCAGTATACGGAGGCATGTTTAGCTAATATTTAAGGAGGTATTGTGCTGAATGACAACAAAATTTCGCACAGTCAAACAGGCATTAAAACAAATCACACGTACACCCACTCTGCGCGCTAACAGTTCAACAGAACCGTTGGACTTGAACTCTTCTCGTCACGCTAACCGCCCCTCCCCATCACTACACCCACCCTCGCGCTTGTAAAACGGTATACTTCCTTGTTAGCGAGTCGGTGCGCCGTGAATTTGACCTTCGCGTTCCCACGCACCTCTCGGCGCACCTATCAGTCACCTGACGCACCTGTTAGCACCTGCGCGGTCTTCCAATCGCCAGGTGCGGTTCCAAGGACACGGGGTTTAGGGTTGATACGGCTCGGAATGCCACGGTTGTGTGTTCACACAATACGCGGAAAGGAAGGCTTATTGTAAACAGTGTGCACTTGCTTTGGCTGCTTCATCCCCCGTGCCCTTGTTACTGTAGTTTTCCATGACGTGATGCTTGCCGCGAGGTTGAGGGAACCTGGGGCCATTAAGACCGTGGCCCGGTGCTCTGTGTGCTTTTATCTCGCCTGATAATGCACCCGTCCGAGTAGTATTAGCCTAATAGCAAGATGGAAGGCAAAGTATATGGCGCCATTCTCTCCTGAGAGAAAGACGTTCTGTTGGGGCGTTGCAATTGTAGAGAGGGGGCGTATATATATTGTAATCTCTAAGCAGATCCCTATCGGTGGCAAAAAGACAGTATATATTTGGCCAGGCAGTATCCATTAGCCAGAGAAGGTCCGCGGCCACCGACGGGTGGGGGTAGCGACAAAAAAAAAACGGCCATATATAAAAAAGTAACGATCATTCCCCCACAACCTCTGCTTGGAGAGTAGGCGTATTGGACAAAAATTAGGATTTCGTCTACACATTAAGTATAGGACGATACGTCGTCGGGCAATGTGATGAAAATGCATTTCCATACGTCTAAATCTCCACTGTCTATATCTTTCTTTATGATTACTGAATGTTTTTAGCATCGTCAATGCATATTTCTGAATTCCTTTGAACACAAGGTGACTTTCATGCTGTAATAACCAAACAGCGATTCAGAATCTTTAGTTGAATTTTCCCTAGCCTCTACCAGGCTTGGGTAGGCGGCTGGAAAGAGTAGAAATCGGTCAAATAGAGAGATAAGCATGCCAAGGGAGTTTGTCCATTGAGAGAACATTTCGCCGTCCCCAAGCCTGGTAGAGGCTAAATTTTCCCCTGCAAATGTCGTACAAAAATAAAATCCTTGTAATCAGACAGGTCTTCAGCTGCCATATTAAACAATTCTCCGCTGTATACATATGAACGAAGATATTGATATTGACGTATCCAGCATTTTCTTACCTGCATTTTCTTTCCTGTATCTATACTGATATTGAGGCAATGATATTGCGGATGACAATATATCAATGAAATTTACAAGTTCGATTTTAATGCATGTGACGCATTCGCATTTCACTATTCTCGATCTGTTTCACTATTTGACGTTTTGTATAATTGATTTCTTGTGTACAAATTCTGTGTCATTTGCACTAGCCAACCCTAATTCATTGTTCAAAGATAGCACACAATGCTCTTGAATATTTTCTAACATTTTCTTAATGAGCGCCGACAAACAATTATCTCCCATGAAATCGCCGTGCTTAAACTAAAATAAACGTAACCATGATAGATGTAGGGGTGAGCAGGGTCACCCAGTAGAGAATTTCGCGGGTCATCGCAGAGTATGACCCGTGGAGGATTTATATAATAGGATCGAAAAGTTAGATACACTCCCGCCTGGCTAATACAATACAGTTCTCTGCTTCGCATAGATGCATTTGCGCGTGTATATCTAGATACTGTGTCCTAGTATTACATTTTGTATCAAGGGGAGGTCTAGCCAAAAGACAGGAAAAGAAAAAAAAAAACTTAATGTTTCACGGAAATATGTAGGTCAGGATAAATTGAATCTAGAGTTTCTGGAAAAGATGTGTGGGCGTGGCCACGATTATGAAACTCAGACGACACCGAGGGTGATGTGCTGCAATGTTGTACCGCTCACCCGCGCTCCTACCGGTGATTCTGCATACTGTACCGCCAACCTGGATTTTTTTGTCGCCCATTCTTTGCTACCTTCGCCAAGGTTATGTTTTCGTGTGTGTGCGTGTGTGTGCGTGTGTGTGCGTGTGTGTGCGTGTGTGTGCGTGTGTGTGTGCGTGTGTGTGTGTGCGTGTGTGTGTGTGTGTGTGTGTCTCAACAGTATTACGTGAGAAGGCGTACCTGAATTATCTTGATATTTGGTAGGGGGGTAGGTCTTGATGACAGCTCGAAATAACCGCATTTACATCATTTATAAGGAAATGCTAGACTACTTTTCTTTCTTTAAAATAAGACTCGTTGGGTGGAGAATATGAACAACTGATATTATTCATGCAAATTATGATCTTATTTGCATAATCAATGAGATAATGAAACATTTATAATTCGTTAATCATAAATTTTAACATTCTTTGACGAAGGTATGAGATCGTAGAACTCTAGAATTCGTATTCTCTCCACTTGCATGTAACATGATACATAAATATCGCCACACTTACAAAACAAAGCTTATAAACTGAAGGAAACTAAATTATTTGGAGTCAGACGAACCAAGACAAATAAACAGTACATTCATTGAGCAGATACTAAATAACTCAAGAGCACCAAAATATTCTTTTACATGTTGGAACACATGAATTTCTGTCACCACTATTGTGCCATTCTAGAAAACACAACTTGATACATATACACCATATTTACATGTATAACATCCCAAACAAAGTACCAGTATCGTGCATTGTTGGTTGAACATATACTATAGTATATACAGTATACATGAAATATTCCTACTTGAGAACCCTTGCAGAAAATCAAACTTAAGACAACGTTTTCGTTTTTACAAGAAGCTATCCAAAAGTTTGTAAATGTATCCCTTTTTGTTCTATCCTGGGTGCCATCCGTTTTGTATCGGGGCTCCTTGTAGTCTCTATATTCTGTATAAACGAGGTTCGCAGGAGATCCTTGATCACCGTTTCACGAAAGGCCTCGAATACGGGAAAAGACACACAACAACGTCTTACCTTTTCGAAAGCACGTAGGGTCAGAAAACTCACCAGGACGCTGTGAGGCTCACGGGCTTAACTTGAGTAGAAGTCGGTTTGTTAGAAAAACTAATTTCTATGGCATACGGCTTAGACTGGTGTTTGTAATGACCAAATACTGAGGGGGGGCGAGGTGACCGTGTATTCGAAATGTATAAATAACTGCGTGTTGTTGATTCAGTGACAGTTCATACACGTAACGCCAAAACAAAATCAGAAACCTGGAGTTGTTCAGTGCATTTCCAAATTATAAAAAAAGCGTATGAAATTATTAAAGGAGACAATATTTACCCCTACCAATATTGGACTCGCCCAAACTCACAGGGTGGTTCCTGAGAGGGACATGTTTGTGTTTACTTCCGGGATCGAAGGTTTTGACCATGTTTGTAAACCGGCAGGTGCCCACTTTTCTCCCCCTGTTGCTTTTCTCTCACCAACTACAAAATGAGACTTCTCTTTTCTGTGCCTGGGAACCACTATCTCCAAGCAGATGTTAAGATGGCAAATCTATCGTTTTTTGGGGGCCTGCAACCAAAAAAAAAAAAAAA
>NW_017803965.1:2587581-2604285 GCF_001625305.1 Branchiostoma belcheri | reverse complement strand
AAACAGGGGAAAAACCCGTCACACTTCAGAACCTTTCACGACCGCCAACCAAGGTTGGCTGAAGTTCGGGAGCAGTGTGGCCATGTTAAGGTCATGTCTACCTTTCTATATATTCGAATCTCATCGAATTTGAGTTAAATCTAAGTCAAATTTGTCCCCCGGCAATGTGTGTGTGACAGAGGCTTAACCGTCGAGTGGAGATTAGCGGTCTAAGCTAACAAGGCTGGACTCCAGGCTATACCCTATCAAGTTGAAAGCACTGAGAGGGTATGTTTTAACAAACTTTGAAAGCAATTGCAAGTGACCCTAGGACGGCCTAGCGCTTATCCATATCTTTATATAAGGTTTTATTAAAAGGTGGTTGAAGTTTTTAGCACTCTTACGTGTTTCTCATTACAATTTCGAATGTTTTATTGATACACAGAAGAATATAATGAATATCTTTATTAAGTCCAGCCACACCATTTTATTGCTTGGCGCATTCCTTCATGACAATATGCTTGTTTGGGTGGAAGACCTGACATTGAAGAATTAAATCCTGACACAATTAAAACTTTTGGTATTTGGCATTTGGTATGAAGATTATAAGAGCACTCAGACACGGTTGAAATGCATGACACAGCTGCCACAAAACCACAACAAGGGGCAGCCTCTAAAACCTGTCATATGAGACTAACTCATTGGATTGTTTTACAGCTCTCTTGTTCCATGGTACCGTATACGTAACGTTGACCTGCCTTGACCTGCATTGTAGTGTATAGTCTTTCACGTAGACCATTGGCCAAGGATTTGTGTCATTTTCGCACATCTTTTCGCGTATCTTATAGCTCTGTTACGATGTAGAATTGTTTTTTTAAATTAAATTTGACTATTGGACAATAAAGCGCATTCCACATTCAACACCACTGTTCTCTATTTCGGTCTTAAAAAAGTAGAAAATGTTAAAGTTATAAAAATACCTTTGTCTGAGCACGCATGTTTGCGTGTATGTAGTGCGGGCTGTATTTTCCTGATTGGTTAGAACGGAAGATTACTCCCGTGCATTGCCTTGGGTACATTGGCTATGGGCCACTGAAATGTCAAGCTGCCTAAAATACACAATGGTTCTGTAAATCTCCAAGAAGGTCTTTTGGTGGCTGCAAGACGATATCAAATTGGCAAAAAAGGATCATTGTCAGGGTAGTAATAGTATCCAGTTTACCACCCGAAGTGGACGGAAAAAAGAAACCATTACAAAAAAGAAGGCCCAATAAAAACGCCTAAATAAAAACACGTCAAAAATCAGTCGAAGGCTAAACCTCTGCTTGGAGTTAAGGGTACAATGGTGCCGTCACACGCAACAAAGACAATGTTGACAGACTCAAAGGTCAGATACGAGTAAAGAACACGATCGACAAGTTTCTCATCGATTAATTTTTGCACTTATCTGAATACGATCGTAACTACCGGTCTTTATATAGGAATCCAGGTGAATCCACCAGGTAAAATTTTAATAGATACAGATCTAGAGTAGTCACCTTTGTCACAGTCAAAGTATTGTAATTCTATACATCTATAAAGTCCGACAGTTGTTTTGTTCAGGTCCAGGGGTACGTCTAGTGACCCTAACGACTCAGTCAGGTGAAAAAGTTTGGCACATATACTAGAGTTCAACACAATTCGTTGATTACTCTACACATGAACACATATGGTATTGGCGAGCCAAAAGGAACTTTTTTTATTACTATTGGAGCGTGCAGTATCTATTGGTGCTCATGAAATTTAATCTCTGATCGCCATAGAAGCTCTGTCTGGCTTCTGAAACAAAGGGGTTGAAACAACATGTAGTTATCTAAAGACTGCCAGCTATCTTCAGTTACGAACGGATGCCAACTGGCGCCTAGCCTAGATCTGCACTATTGCAAGACGGCATAGAGTGTAGCTAGCGGGGCAGTTAAGTTACCAAACTGGCCCAAAAAAATCGCCAATTCAACAATTATAATAAAATTACCATATAGGCATACAAAGTTATCATAGTGAGTACAGATCTAGCTTATTCTTCCTACCTTGATAGTTTTCACCGCCGTATTGGGTCACCTATACCGGGCTTTCATGTGATATTAGCACTGCGGGGCTATTCGCACACGGAAGTGGTGAGAAGTGGCACCGCTTGGTAGCGGACTTAACCATTAACAACAGAGGTAGTGTTTTCTGAAACTCCTCTTTAAAATTATACGTTCTATACTAAATTGAATTATGATTTAAGTAAATATCACCTGTGTATCAAATATAGATATACCTCCTTGCTACATTACTTTTGAATTATTCTTATCCTTTGTTTTACTTTTAGGTAACACCCCTTTGGTTACACCTGTAAGATGGACTTGACTTGAAATTGTTGTAAAAGTGACGTCATGGAAAGTTACCCCTGGAACGTTCAATGGCGTGACCTGGCAAATAAGTTCCCAAGGCTGGCACGTGAATTGCCTCATGCTGGTTACACTGTGTACACGAGATATTCAAAATTTCTTCTTTTTTTTCCAAAATCAGGCGAAAATCAATGCGCGCGCTGATGTCAGCCATAAGACATTACTTGCTGTGGCCTAAACAAGAAACGAGAAACTGGTACCGTGATCAAGACGAGATTTTTTAGCGCCAACCTCGCTTAATTATGGGAGTAGACCGACGCACCTTCAACTTGGTATTTGCCTATCGGCAACTTGCCCACCATTACTTATTTGTTAATCCTGATCACGTTCTCTAGATGTCCAATCTGAGGTTAGATTTTTAGGCGTTTCGTTGGGTTTTCGAACTGAATACAGCCTAACAAATATTAAATAGTCCAAAAACAGAAAGCCCGATCAAGGGTACACCGATCACAACAATGGCCCAAAAGGGAAAAAAAGACGTCCAAAACAGGAGTATACAGTAACCTTTGCTTGGAGAATGGAGAGTCAAGTCACGTACATTCTTGTCTAGTAGTTTTTGCTGAGTTACTAAAAAGAAAAGAACACTAAAAACAGATTATACCCAGTAACCCAGACCAATTACAGCCGGTTCACATGAGGGTTCACACGAGAGGCGCTCATCCGTTGTCAGCGACGGGAGCCTGAAGCAAGCCTGAGCGGGATGAACAGGCAGTCTGTCCCCTTGGCTAGTCTCCAATAAGTAGTAGAAATCGGCCCCAAAAGGACTGCAACTGACCAGGGGAGTTAGCAGGCCATAGACGGTCCAAAAATACCTGTACGGAGTCTGTGAGAAGTCGCTACGGAAGTCTTGTAGAGACTATCCCCAGGCAGTGACCAAGGGTCACCAAGTACAAAGTCAGGTCCTGGGACCAAGAAGCTTCAAATATGATATTGAAGCTCCTTGGTGGGGCTAGTTCGAGTGCATGTAGATAACTTTAAAACTAAACGGTGCTTGAACAGCATGTTCTTGTGTTTTCTTCCACAGAATTTGTGCACGATCTACTTATCACGAAGTTCAATCTGCTGGAACGTCCTTGGTTATAGTACGCACCATGCCAGTACTCGTCAATGCAAAGTACTCCACGTGTTGTACCCCAAAATGACAGAAGAATATACAAGACTGCCGAGGGAGCCAGACTCGGAAGGCTTCAGTGCGCAATACCATGGATGCTATACCGGCCTTTCCTACATTTGTAATACTTAAGCATGCTTAAGCGTGTTTTCTACCTCCCAACTCCCCGTAGCGGTAATTTAGATAGGCGGGCGTAGCTAAGATAGTAAGAAACCGACGTCGACTACCGGCCCAATACTATATTAAATCTGGCTCCCAAGGTAACACAAGACAGGCTATATGTAATTTGACCCCGTATACCAAGCCTAAACTTTTTAACGTATATTTTCGTAAATATGACCATACTCTAAACAGAAACACATTGACACTTACCCATAGTCAAGTTGGGAGCGGTCTGTAATTGGTGCACCTTTACCGGCGAGCTGCTCAACAATGGAATTTTCCCCTGACAGTCTAGGCTCTAGGCCAATCTTCACAAAAGGCGGGGCTCTTTTTTAACCTAGGCGAGATTACTAATTGATTGACGGGTGTACATGGCTGAATGCACATCTATCTTTTTTGTAGTAGTTGTTGTTGTTACCTCCATGAAATGTGTCATGGAGGTTATATTTTCAGTTGCGTTTATCTGTCCGTCTGTTGGTCAACAAGATAACTCAAGAACGCCTGGATGGATTGGTTTCATACTTAGTGTGTTGGTAGGGTGTGACGAAAACTGGAAATGATGAGATTTTGGTCCCCCTAGTGGCTTCCCTTGGTACTGCAGCGCAACTTCCGGTTTTGATATCTCGCGATCTGGACATGCTAGGGTCATGAAATTTTGATGGAAGGTAGCTCTCGTGCTTGAGAAGAAGTCATATGAGTTTGGGCCCCCTAGCGGCTTGTTCTGGAACTGCAGGGCACTTTCTGGCGAAATGTTTAAAAGCCAATAAGTCCAGACAGGAACAACATATTTTCATTATTTTTGGTGTGTAGGTAGCTGAGAGAGAGATGTACATAATTAAATGCAAATTATGCAAATGTGGACTTTATTTGCATAATTAATGAGGAAATTCTATAATTACAGTGTTTTACATTATCTCGTGATCTGGACATGCTAGGGTCATGAAATTTTGATGGAAGGTAGCTCGCGTGCTTGGGAAGAAGTCACATGAGTTTGGGCCCCCTAGCGGCTTGTTCTGAAACTGCAGGGCACTTTCTGGCGAAATGTTTAAAAGCCAATAAGTCCAGACAGGAGCAACATATTTTCATTATTTTTGGTGTGTAGGTAGCTGAGAGAGAGATGTACATAATTAAATGTTAATTATGCAAATGAGGACTTTATTTGCATAATCAATGAGGAAATTCTATAATTACAGTGTTTTACATTATACTATGTAACCTATGGCAGGCGAACTTCAACAGATACTAATTATGCAAATGATGACCTAATTTTCATAATTAATGTGAAAATTCAATGATTTCGTAATGGTGAATGATGAGAATGTCATACTTGGGACATCTGTAAGTTAATCAAAAGTTAACATACATCACGATGCATATATCATGTTAATGCAGAGGTCATTTGAACAATTAAAGAAGAAATTTACATTTACATATCAAGATCATATTTCATGGAGGTATGAGATCTCGGAATTCTAGTTTTATCTTGTTATTTTTCTCATGATTATTTTCTCATGAGAACAACGGAAGGTGGAGTGCGTACTAGCATTTGTTTATCTCTAGTGTTTTAGTGATGCCCTATAGTAATCTCCAAGCAGATCCTAGGGTGGCAAAGGACAGTATCAAATTGGCCAGGCAGTATACATTCGCCAGAGAGGGTCCATATGAGTGCGCCACCCTTGGGACATATGGTGACAGGTAATCCCTCCTACTATAGAATTGCAACTTTATGTAACCCAACACCAGTTACCATGGTGAGAGACAGTCTGGTCATGGATCAGGTCGGAGGTCAGTGTTTGGAACGGAAGAAGAAGAGGAAACGTAGCAAAAACTAGAAATAACATTTGCAAAGCAAATGCACAATGTTTACCCACGCATACGGTATGCTTAATTCTTACTCAAAACACATTCATATACATGTATATGGTCAGACAGGAGTCTAAATCCCTCCTGCTGTAAAATTGCAACATGGTGTAACCCAACACTAGTTACGATGGTGATAGACGTCTGGTTCAGGTCATTGACCAGCTGCAGGTCAGTGTTTGGAACGGAGGAGGAAACAGAGCAAAAACAATGTGTTTTTCGGTAAACATAATCAAATTTACTAATTAGACCAGATGGATGGCATACCTGTGTTACCCATAGTACATTGGGCCATGGACCCGCCATTTATTTAGAAGAGAATGGCATGGCGCAGGGCACTAGAGAGAAGGAAGGAACAACGTGCCGAAAAATCGTGTTTGGAGCCGCGCAACGCCAAGTTTTTTAGGTGAAGCATATTTTACTTTGTTGTTTGTATATCTGTGTCCAGTTTGGTCCGTAATTTAGTGCAAATTTGACGTTATTTTGTTGAATACTGAGGGGAAGCTATATATAGTCTGACCTCCTAGTGTTGAAAACATATCTCCACGTTTTTTCTCCGCCTGGGCAAAACAGAAAATGTGCAAGTTTTAATGAACACTTGAAGTCGGCCTATTCTTTAGCAGTTTAACGAGTAGTAGGTTATATCAATGCCAAATTTTGGTAAAAGCTCCCCTTAATTTTGTTCGCAGGTTTTGTCTGTTTTCCATCTGGACTCGAGAAGCCTGTGCCACGGTGTATTCCGGGGAGCTGGGCCAGTACAACTTTGGTCATATTCCAGGAGGATCTGTCAGCTATCCTGTGTTCCTGTCTATATTTCCAGAAGGATCTGCCTGCGTTACTGATGAGGGAACTGCCACCTATCCACAAGAGAACATCGGACTTTGACCGTGAGTTGGCTTTTACTTGTGGAACTCTTTCAAAACAGAGGTCTGCATGCCGCAAATTATGCGTACTCATCCATTTTAGTTTCACTTGATGTGAAGTCAGGTGGTTCTGATGTAATGTAAAGCATACCGATCTGTGCAGTATGGGTAAAGCGTTGAGCTTGCATGAATGAAGCGTAATTCGGAGTCACTGCATTGCAGAACTTTGCATAATTCATATTTATACAATTATGATTTGACATAGATTAAATGCAATCTATGTCTGTGTAAGTGCCATGCACTTTGAATTTTGCATAATTTGAAATCGTACAGCTCTGATTTAATGTCAAATGTAATTGTTTAACGTTCAGTCTTCACGAATGAAGAGTAAATCGTGACCACTGCTTTCTGGAATTAAGCGCAAAACGTGATCGGGACCTCCCATGCAGACCCCTAAGAAATGACAATGAAAGATGGAGGGATAAGTCATATTCTAAATTTATATTTGTGATCTTCTGAATTTATATTTACAAAAAAAATCACTATTATATGATTGTTAATACTGGCCCTCCCACTACTTGTTGTCATTTCTGAAAGAGTTTCTTGTACTAATGTCTAGTTTAAGGTTGTGACTAATATTCAATGGAAATATGGCGGAGAACACAGTACATTTTCCTATTGCGGAGAGCACTAGTATTATTGTCTGTTGTTTCATTCTGTATAAAAATGGGATATATTTTCAAAAGCATTTGTGATCAAATTGTTTTCCCTGGTATCCTCTTCATCATGATCCACAATCTCCAGCATCATCCACAACTTCCAATAAACCTTTCCAAAAATCATCCAATTCTTTCCTGAAATGACAATTGCCCTTTATGTGAAGATAAAAAAAGTCTACATGGTAAAACAATGTTTAGGGATGAATAATGCAAGCATTTTGTAGCACCCAAAATGAAAGAAAAATCAAATAAAACAAAGAGACATCTTCAGGACGGTCATACAGTTTTGCTGTGAATATTTACTGATGGAGAGATGTACATGTATGCATGTGCAGTCAAGATTTGACACTTTGTTACCTGACAATAATATTCTTAACTGATTTTCAAGTTCAACCAAATAATACAATTATTTCAAATTGACATATGACAACCCATGATGCAAAGTTACTACGGACTAATATGGTAGTAATATTCTGGATAATGCAGAGACTCAAAATAAGGACAGACAAGGCTGTAAGGCCAGTGACCACCCGCTGGACAGTGGGTCAGGATCTATTTCCTGGTCCCGATGGTCTCTGCAAAAGATTAAACATTAAGACTCTCAAATGACTTTTTAAGTTAAAAGTAGTAATTTAACAAATAGACAGGCTGTTGTAGGCACAAATTTTTGCAACAGCGGGAACGCCATGTAAAGAGAATTCCCGATAGTGTAGTGCCATTGTCAAGTTTTCTGACCAAAAAATTAGGGTCGGTAGGTAGGTAGGTAGGTTCTAAGGAATGGACAGGACATCCCCTGAGTCACCTGACAAGTCTGGCTGAGAACCGCCCTGGGTGGATAACTCTTGTGGACAGTTTAGTTGCCCCGACGGCAGGACAGACTGCTATGGGACCGGTGAGGTGAGGTGAGGTAGGGATTGTTCTTTTTTTATTAGACTTTGGCGATCTCTAGTGATCCAACTTGTACAATAAAGTGTAACAAAGTAAAACTTGCATGAGGACACTTATATATTCAATGTCAATGTTGGAAAACCATTTTTACAATGCTTCAACACTCAGGTGCCAGATCAGGGAGCTAGAAAAGGTCGATCAGCTCAAAAATTTATGATCCACAAAAGAAGGATAGGGTCAGCATTTTTTTCTAGGGTCAGTCGGGAAACAAGAAACACAACATTTTTTCCTAGGCCTTGTAGTCAAATAAACATAGCCTAATTATCAAATGACTCCCCCCCGATTTACGACTTCTGCTTTAGTTTCAAATAAGGTGCAAAATGAAAAGTACAAATTAATTGCCATGGCAATTACTTACTTTAATTGCAATCTTGTTTTGGGCTTAACCGTAATATAGTAAACTTGAAAAAAACTGCAAAATAGAAGTCAATAATATCCACTTTGAGGCTGGGAATGCTTTTTTTTAAGGAAAGCAGTGGTAAGATGATTTTATCATTCAACAAATATATGTCTTCAGTTTGTTCACAATCGCTCAGCCAAAAACCTACCGAAAGTACCACAGCACTCTAAACGTTAACAGTAATTTTACCTACTTTGCTATGTGTAAGTTTAAACGCTATGTGTTTGCAATGACACTTTGTACAAAGCATTCAAATCCAAAGTTTGACTCTGATTTACGTGAAACATGTTGATTTCGCCTCTTACTGTCAAATAAGCCTAAAGTATAGGTGAACCAGAATCAAAATTATTGATATGTATATCCACATGATTTACGAAAACAGAGGGCATTCCACACAGATTTTATTGGAAGATAATGTAAGTAATGAACACAATACCTTGTCATATAATCACAAATTAACCTGTGATGGAGTGGATTTCAGGGAAAATGATAGGTCACATAATGATTGTTGGCAATATGTTCCATTTCTTTACAGAAAATGGAAAAGGCAATGTTGTGCTTTCTTTCTGTGGGGTGAATGTACTACAGGTTAGCTGTGTGTGATCTTTGAAAGGGAGGACTCAGCGTAACCAAAATATGTCTATGCAGCAAGTTTAAACTGTAATTTCCAACACAAGAAATTGGACTGTACAACTCCAGTCTTTGTCAAGGAATGAACAATCCACCGCTTCCGTGACGTCACGCAGATAACACACGTGACTCCGTGAGCAGTGGATCATAGGTTGCAGAAAGTCTGTGGCACCTCCCGTCTCTGTTGAGGGATGATTGTAGTGCCCTGATGTAGATGGCCTCTTTAATCCCTCGTGCAAAGAAGTCCGGTTCTGTGTCCAAGATTCTTACTTTGTCCAGTGAGACTGAATGACCAGGCAATTCTATGTGTATATTTTGTGAGACCTCCGAAGTAGTCGAGCTAGGTCGTTTGTGTTCTAAGAACCTAGCCTTGAGGGATCTTTCAGTCTCTCCATAGGTTTCCTTACACAGGCCCTTGGAAGTCTCTCCTTGACACTGTATATGGTAAACTACCCCACAATTGCTTTCCTTTGGTGTTTTGTCTTTAGGTGAGACCAGTATATTCCGGAGGGTTCTAGTTGGTCTAAAACAAGTCTTAATCCCAAGTGTAGCAAAGATCCTCCTGAGCCCTTCACTCAGGCCTTTCCTGTAAGGCAGAACAACTAGGCCTCTACTAGTATTTGGGCTTTTGTTTTTGCTCTGATACTGGTTACCGTCTGTGGGCTTTTGTCTATTGACCTTGTGTAGAGCCCAAGTGGGGTACCCACACTTTTTTAGTGCCTGTGAAATGTGAATTTTCTCCTCTTCTAAATCTTGAGGGTCAGTTATGATTGTTTCCGCTCTGTGAAACAGGGTGCGGATAACCCCGAGTTTATGTTCCAGGGGGTGATTAGAATGGAAGTTCAAATATTGGTCAGTATGTGTGGGTTTGCGGTATATCTTAACCTGCAGGGACCCGTCCTCTTTTACTGTTGTTAGCGTATCCAAAAAGGCTAGTGACCTATTCTCTTCCTCTTCAAATGTGAATTTATGTCCGGGTCAAAGTCATTTAGATGTTCTGTGAACTCTTGGGCGTATGCCTTCTTAAGCTTGGTAAAAGTGTCATCAACGTATCTGTACCACCACACAGGGGGGTGTGGGGCAGATTTAATAGCACGTTGTTCTAAATGCTCTAAGTATAGATTGCACACAATGGGGGACACAGGTGACCCCATGGCAGCTCCATGGATTTGTTTGTACTACTTCGGAGGTCTCACAACATATACACATAGAATCGCCTGGTCATTCAGTCTCTCTGGACAAAGTAAGAATCTTGGACTCAGAACCGGACTTCTTTGCACGAGGGATTATAAAGAGGCCATCTACATCAGGGCACTACAATCATCCCTTAACAGAGACGGGGGGTGCCACAGACTTTCTGCAACCTATGATCCACTGCTCACGGAGTCACGTGTGTTATCTGCGTGACGTCACGGAAGCAGTGGATTGTTCATTCCTTGACAAAGACTGGAGTTGTACAGTCGAAAATTTGTGTGAGTCCAATTTCTTGTGTTGGAAATTACAGTTTAAACTTGCTGCATAATGACTTCTACCAACACAGATGAACTTTCAAGATAAAATATGTCTAGTCTTTTTACACTCAGAAGTTGCTTTCTACTTTAGATGTAGTCAGGTCCCAGTGAGAGGTCCAGTGTTCAGCAGGTATGACCTTGACAGTGGGTCAGGATCTATTTCCTGGTCCCGATGGTCTCTGCAAAAGATTAAACATTAAGACTCTGTAGTGACTTTCTAAGTCAAAAGTAGTAGTTTAACAGACAGGCTGTTGTAGGCACAGATTTTTGCAACAGCAGGAATGTCGTGTTAAGAGAATTCCTGATAGCGTAGTCCCGTTGTCGTCAAATTTTCTGACAAAACTTTGGAGTTTATGGCAGAAAAGTTTAACAACAGTGGGACTATGCAGTCAGGAATTCTCTTTACACTACGTTCCTGCGGTTGCAAAAATCTGCGTATAAAGTTGGCCGTAGTGTTTTTAAAAAGCTTTTTAGTTGAAATGTAGCCAGCATGCAAGTTCCTAAAGTTGGTTTAAAAAGTGAACAGTTTTAAGTGTGACATAGGGCAGTTGTAAGTCTAGGGAATTTAATCTAGTTGGTGTAGTTTTGTTTTGCTGATCATTTGTTAGCCAATTTTCCTGCCCCCCCCAAAAAAAAACTAATTGGGACCCTCACCTGTTTAATTAATTGGATTAAAGTTTTCCCGCCAAAAAACTTAGTATATAGAACACTCTAACCTTGAACTTGTGCCCCCCTCCCCACACTTCTTCCACAACTCACACAGTATGTTCATTACACTGTTCCAACACTTAGGACTTCTTTGGACATTAACTTCTCCGCACATGTAGTCACCACACTCTGCTACCCAAACACTTGTTTATGGAGTGTAGTTTTTCTGCCACTTAGACTTTAGAATAATCTCTCGCTCTGGTCAGCCATGCACTAAGTGTACTCCCCGTGGGATGTCTTTCTGGAGACATTGATGCTTCGAAACATCAGTATACCAGTGCAATTGACTGACCAGGAGAGCAAGAGATTATTCTAAAGTTTTAAGTGGCAGAAAAACTACACTCCATCAACTAAGTGTTTGGGTAGCAGAGTGTGGTGACTACATGTGCGGAGAAGTTAATGTCCAAAGAAGTCCTAAGTGTTGGAACAGTGTAATGAACATACTGTGTGAGTTGTGGAAGAAGTGTGTGGAGGGGGGCACAAGTTCAAGGTTAGAGTGTTCTATATACTAAGTTTTTTGGCGGGAAAACTTTAATCCAATTAATTAAACAGGTGAGGGTCCCAATTAGTTTTTTTTTTGGTGGGAAAATGGACTTAACAAGGAATAAGTGTGTCGAATTAATGTGGCTGGCTAAGACATAAAATTTTTAGGCGGGAGAATTTAAGTGGAAAGGGGCAATTTGGCATTCATACCATATGAAAAGGATAACAACGTGGAATTAATGAGGCCAACTAAGATATAAACTTTTTCAGACTGAGGAAGAATTGAAGTGTAAAGGTCCAAAGCGACTTTTTGGGGGGCATTCATACCATACGAAGATGTTAACAACGTGGAATTAATGCGACCGGCTAAGTTTTTTGGCAGGAAAATTTAAGTGTAAAGGTACAAAGTAACAATTTGGGGGCAATTTGGCATTCAACTGTACAATATGAAGAATTTTTCAGTGTTGCTTGTTGTGGAATTCAAGTCGCCGGCTACAATTAACGTTAAATGGCTCCTGACGAAAACAAGAGAGAAATGTGAGTACAATTGTGTGCATATGGAGTGTTGTCTTGTGTTAATAAAGAAAACATACTCACTCCTCCCCATCTTCGTTTACACAGGTTGAGCTCTGCTGACAAAAGTCTGGTCCTTCATCCTGCTATAGTCCGGTCTCCAGATCATCCACAATGTCATCTTGAAAACATAGAAACCAAAGTCAGTGTATTGAAAACAGCTATTGGCCTTCGAATCAAAGCTCATTTGTGTTGGTAAAAGCCATAGTTAGTTGTGTAATTTTTGTCGACCTTCAAATGTGGATCACACATAAAACGGGCAACAATATGCTGCCTGTCTACACTAGTTTTTCACAGAAATGAATTTAAGGGTCTGACTTACTTGTACAAATTATTCTTTTCCCTCAGTGACACGTGCAGTCAACAGGTTTGCTTATCTGGTTTGGGGTGGAGTCGCCGGTCATCACAAGTTTCTCTCGGTCAATGGGTTTGGACAGGAGTCGCCGGTCAACACTGGTTTCTTCCAGTCAGGACAGCTGACCCTCAGGACATGCCTCATGATATATAAAAAACAATGAGTGTGATGTAAAAAAATGTCTTAGCAACACTGAATGACCATAAAAGATAGTAAAATTGCACAGTATTCCTTTGCTTGAATAAGATGTGGAGTGTATTTAGGCCAGGAAGTGTTTAAAATGTAATACTACTTGTGTATTATGCCCAGCAGTTCTTAACAATTAAGAGATGAAATAAACATGCAAGTTGAAAAACATTGTCTCTTATGTCTGAACTGATGCACTGATGATCGGTGACTGGGTTCAAGCTAACAGACTAGTATTAAATGTTGAAAAAATCAAGTCCAAAGTCTTTGACACAAACTAAAACACAAACCAACCAGATATACATGTATGACTTTCGATGCATAACAAGATGATTGAACAGGTTGAGCAGTCAAAGCTACTTGGATTATAATGGACAAGCAGTTAACCTTGGCTCAACACATTGACATTTAAATCCGCTCAAGCAACTTGAGCAAGACTGGCAACTTCCTCACACAGTCACAGGCAACACGTTAAAAAGAACAGCCACTCAAACACTTGTCCTGTGTAAGTTGGAATATTGTTCTTGCCTCCTATCTTCTAGTTCTCAATCCAACCTGAATGTTTGCAGATAGATTCTACAAAACAAGGCGGCTAGAATGCAGAGTATAATTGTAGGACCAATAAACTGCACAGTAGATTACACTGGCCCAGAGTTAACGAAAGACTTTACACAAGTACACTGTCCATGTGTCACAAACTTCTGTTAACTGAAAAACCTGTAGCTATCTACAAAAGGTTACTTAGACTCAACAGAACACATCAACACACAGCAAAACCCATCTTTCCCGGGCGGGAGGCTTCAGACTCCCAAAAACTAGAACTTCATCAGCTACCAGGACAATCTTGTACAGGTACACAAAATCCTACAACACTCTCCCACAAGGCCACGCACAACACATCAAATCATCCGCACCATCAGCGTTAAAAAAACACGTCAAGGACAGGCTGGAAACACAAACGTACACAGACAGACCCCTGCAGCATTGGTGGTAGCGTAGTGACCAAATATACTTTCAATTTCATGTAAATACTTAACTTATATGTATCATATACATCGCCTTAACCTGTGACCTCTCAACCAATTTTTTCCATTTTTTCCATTGTTATATATAGGCTGGTTAAAGATAGGTTAAGCACTACTATTAGTTACAGGTTGTAAGTATCCTGAGTGTTATATATATAATAAGTGTACATACGTGTCATGTGTTTAATAAGTTTGTAATGTTATGTATTTTGTACGACTCCAGGAAGAATAGTGCAGTGCATGTTGTATATGTATTCTCACTAATGGAGATCCGTCAAATAAACATTGTCTCACCTGGTTTTCCCATCTGCTCTGGTGTGGACCGAAGACGCCCATCGTAACACTCACAGGTTTCTCCCAGTCAAGGTAGGAACACCAGGACACGCTGAACTATATAAAGGAATAAGTAGTGTTATTACCTTCGCCAAGAAGGTTATGTTTTCAGAGGCGTTCGTGTGTGTGTCTGTATCTGTGTGTGTGTCTGTAAACATGATAACTTGAGAAGGCTTAAATAGATTAACTTCATATTTGGTAGGTGGGTAGGTCTTGATGACACCTCGAAATGATTAGATTTTGGGCCCCCTAGCAGCTTATTATGGTACTGCAGATGAAATTCCGGTTTTGATATCTCGTGATCCGGCCGTGCTAGGCTCACAAAAATTTGGATGGTAGGTAGGTCTTGTGCTGGAAAAGAAGTGACGTAGGTTTGGGCCACTAGCGGCTTGCTCAGGAACTGCAGGGGCGTTTCTTTAAACATTTTCAAAAGAGGATAACAAGAACTGGTGGACGGATCGTCGTGATTTTTGGTATGTAGGTAGCTTAAGTGATGCTTGACATAATTATGCGACAATTATGTAAATCTGGATGTAATTTGCATAATATATGAGGAAATTCTATAAATCAGTTGCATTACATTATAGGACTATTCAAGCTTGTGTCATGTAATTGAGAACGAAACATGGGCAGATAGTATGTAAATTAACACCTAATTTGCATAATTAATGAGAAAATGTTAATTCTATAATGGTAACATCATCACTAATCATAACATCATTTGGCGAAGGTATGAGTACATGTATTGAACTTACATGTCAGGGCTTGAAATTCATTTTTGGGAGTAGGTGCACTGGTGCAACCAAAAAATTTAGGTGCACAATTTTTTGGGGGGTGCACCATTTAAAACAAAACCTAATTTACAGCTCTTACTGGTCCTCTTCTGAGCTTAAATTTGAAATGAGGGCTAACTTCAAAATCTTAAACAAGTACTACAACAAAGATTATTTTTCTGACACTTAGGTGTCAAGAATATCTTGTATACTACTATACATTTGATATGTACAAAAATACCTACAAAAATATTTGGGTGCACCCAGAGAAAAAAATTGGGTGCACAGCTCCAATTTTGGGTGCACTAAGGTGCACATGCACCCAGTATTTCGAGCCCTGCATGTATACCCAAAACTAATATTCCAGGCAATGCTGAATGGCTTTGAAATGGAATTATAATAGAAAGGATCAGTTTTGCGGTTCCCAGAATATGAAAGGTGCACTTTCAATTTAGGGTGCACAGAAGATGCACCCAGTATTTCGAGCCCTAGGAAGAAGCACAAGTTTCTGCGAAATTTTCGGCGGGAACATTCAATTTGAATTCCACCAGGTGTTCACGCGCCACGTGGGCGGAAATTTCCAACAAAACGTGTTTCTGACAGTTTCCCAGCACGTAAATTAGGCCTCAGCTTCTCAAAATGCCACCCAACAGGGAAGAAATACAGTCAGTGTTTTCCAAAGACATGCTATCCAAGAAAACAACTTGGCAAGGTACAAAATAGGCCGGCTCGGGGAAACTACGATATAGGAATTAGGATACCAAGGCGAAGATAGAAACACTCACACGCCACGTTCCTCTGCTAACATCACAAAAACGTCCTACAGGTTTGTGGGAAATACAAACATGTGCATTCAAGGATATATTTTGTTGTCTTTACCTCATATTAAAGTCGTCTTCTCTTTAGCACCACGCCTTCCTGAACCCTTCCCGCCATGACAGTCGCCGTTTCTTGTCCAAACTTCGTCCGGTCAGAAAATACTCAGTTTCTGTCTCAAACACCCAAAGAACGGCATAAATCCACCCTGAAAACGTTCCATGGGCTATCTGCACATTTTAAGATGGACAATTTGCTGGCAAAAAGCTGACAATTTACCCTAAATGTTGGGGGAACGGAGGAACATCCGCACGGCGTCCACGCGGGTAACGTAATGATTCCTTTTCCTCCCTACAGAATCGAGTGAGACAGTCCGACGATCCCATCAGGTAACGCGCGACTCTGCCTCTCCGAAAAAAAATCACAAAAGTTCCGTCTTTCTGCAAGTTATTTTCTGCCTTAAGGATCGTTTTATAGACAAGGCACGATGCCCCTGGGTGTCCGGCCGTGCTGTTCCACATGTAAGACCACGGACTCGCCGATGTGGCGGCGGAACGAGCTCGGAGACGTCCTCTGTAACTCCTGTTCCCTGAAACAGCTCAACTCGGTGCCGGCGGTCACCCAGGAAAACGGCGGTGACTGCTCCAACAACACTACACAGCCTCTCCAGCACCAGAACGGCAACAAGGCGGAGAAAATACAGCTCAGGAAGTCCATGCGAGTCCGCTCGGCGAAGACTAAGGCGCTACAGCAGACGGGGAAGGGCACGGTTACAAAGGGCAAGAGCAGAAGGATCATCTTCAAGAAAAACGTAAGTCGCCCCCCTCCCCACCCTTATGC
>NW_017803965.1:2565416-2587521 GCF_001625305.1 Branchiostoma belcheri | reverse complement strand
ACTTTCTAATCCCCCTCCCCGTAGTAAGTAGGCTAAGTGCAAGTACTTGTTACCCCCCTCCCCACCTTAGTAGTGGGCTAGTGAGAGTACATAATTTCTGCCCCCTCCCCAACGTAGACGTAGGCTAGTGCAAGTACGTTCTACCGCCCTCCCCACCTTAGTAGTGGGCTAGTGCGAGTACTTTCATTCTTTTCTACTGATCTGACATCTCATTATAACGTTATAATCTTCCACTGTACTACAAAACCGTTTCAAACACAAACTTAAAAGATAGCAAAAACATATCCCCCTCTACTGCAAAATTAAGCCCCCATGAAAATAAATGAGTTTACAGTAACTCTGAAACGTTGTTCCCCCCTACAGCCACTGAAGGCCCCAGCAGCAGTATCCACCATAGTGACCAGTGAATGCTTTTTCTACAAGGTGAGATACAACAGTTATGTGATGATTTTCATTAGCTGGTCTTGGGTAGTATTAGAAATAGATACTACACACTGCAATAAAGTACTGGTAATGCTGCATTTGTTCCTCGTGTGCACATGACATTATCACTTTTGTACAATGTTGTTGTTTACAATCCTGCTTGCTGCTGTTTACACTTCCCATCCTCTTTGTTATTGTTGACAGGGCATCTACTACCAGATGGGAGACATAGTGTCCCTTATGGACCATGATGGAGGGATCTACTATGCACAGATCAAGGGTTTCATGCAGGACCAGTACTGTGAGAAGAGTGTGGTCATCACCTGGTTGTTACCCACCCAGGCCAGCCCCCGGGACCACTTTGACCCTGCTACATACATCCTCGGTTAGTCACCACCTTCAGTAGTAAGTTTTAAGGCAGGGCTTGAAATACCTTTTTCTGCATAGAGGAAAACTTTCCTAAGGGACAGAGAGTTCGATCCACATCCAACTCAATTCAAAGACTTTTAAAAATGGTACATACTGCTTCCTCAAAAGATATTCACAAATACTCTACATATTCCACAGAGAGGTGTGAGGTCTTTGATTTCCTATTTCATCTTTTTTCCAGGTCCAGAGGAGGAGCTTCCCCGCCTGATGGACTGTGTGGAGTTTGTCTGCCACGCCCCGTCAGAGTACTTTAAGACGAAGAAGTCCCCGCACCCCACCATTCCCTCCCGTCCTGAGACAAACTACGTGTCTGCCTGTGTGGCACCCAAACAGCCGCCCAGCACAGCAGAGATATTTGGAGGAGAGTCCTGACAGGGAGCTGGATCTTGTTGTATATATAGATAACTCATTACCTGCTGTAAATACAATAAAGAGGATTCTCGTAAATTTTATTGTTGTGGTGGTCTTGTTAGTCATATTTTCCTACAGTATAGGTGAATGTAGAAGGACATTATCACATACAACAACATGGCTCTAGAAGTTTGCAATTCCATGTCCTGCAAGCCACAAGTTGACTGGGATACTTCAATACTTGATTAACGTCATTATCTTTGATTCAAAGTAGTTTAAAGTTGAAAATGGTAGGAAGAAAGAAATTGTTCTTTCTGGTTAAGATACCCCTTTAGTTATTTGATGAAGTTATCATCTTAAAGTTTCAGACATGATTTGCAGAATTTAGTGATGTGTGGTTTAGTACAGACCGATTTGTCCTCAGGGGTAGTCTTTACATGTACTTACTATGATAATATACACCACCTACAGTACCTGTACTTGATTAAGCACCACGCTATGAAAGGGGTGCTAGTGTAACAAATGAAAAGACACCTTTGGGGGTCGCTGGAAGACAGACGAAGAATGTCCAGACTGTGCATGATGTACAAAATGACTAATAAACTGGTGGACATACCAACCACTAAGTATCTCATACCAGCCCAGAAAAGAACTAGAAACAGTCATGCCTTCAAATATCAGAGTTATCAACCAGGAATTGAGGTGTTCAAAAACTTGTATTTCCTATCGTAGACTGGAACTCGTTGCCACCAAGCACAGTTGGGGCATCATCACTAGAAAGCTTTAAACAGCTCCTGCAATTAAATGTGCAAAGATTGAGTGTAACAGGTCGTTCGGTGTGATATAGCTAGCTGCTGCCGCGCTGCATGCCTGTGAAGCTGGTGTGTTATGCCGAAGGGTGGTTATACCGGCTATATTGATACAGATACACTAACCTGTACTAACAAGGCAGATAAAACAACAGAAACTAAGGCAGTGTGCATATCTTTATTATATGTCTTCCACGTCTTCACAAATACTGGGGAGACCATTAATTAAGACAATGGACAAGTGAACAAAATTGAAATTATTACACCCCCCTTAACCCACTGAGTCTTTAAAATCCCCCCCGTACACCCACACTACTGCACATGGAGCACCAAGACAGCTGGACAGACAAGCGTGTCCAGGTGGACAGACAGGTGTGCCCAGGTAAAACAGGTGGACCCAGGTTCTACAGGTGTGCTGGGTTACACTAGGTGGGCTTTAGTCTTCGTCTTCCTCCTCTGATTCTGCGGGGTAAAAACAGAACAAGAGTTACATTTTGAAGGAACATGAAGCAAATTTAACATCCATTAGAATTCCTCTGTATTCAAAATTATGTAACAGTAAATGACAGATGATGGCTGTTTTCTATACCATAATTATTTCCCTTATCAGTTAGAAACACCCTCTTCGTCATAAATTTTTAATGTTTCATTCTCAAATTTTATGCCTTGGAAACATATGTTCAGGGAATCTATGACTGTGCCCTCTCGGTACAAGACACAGCCTCAAACAACCCCAAGTTCCTCTAGCAAGTGAGAAAGGAGGGAACCTGGTAGGAACCAGGACCTGCTGGCAACAACACTTGCAGTTCTTCTTAAGGACACTCCGGCAGAATGTCTTGTTTCAGGTCTTACTATTCATGCAGTGAAGGGAGCATCACGTCTCTAGTTTTCAAATGCGGAAGAAAAGATATCTACAACCGGCAAAATTGTGATGCAACATTGACCAAACATCCAGCGAAAAACCTGGGTTTTGCAGTATGTTCTTATGACAGCATGCTAACTCAACCCACCTTCCTCTGCGCTCTGGAGCCACTCCACTAACTGCTTGGTCTGCTCCAGGAACACAGACCTGCCTTTGGAGGAGTGGCCGTCCTTGTGCCACTTCAGAATGGCGTCCTCACTCAAAACATCCGCTGAAACAACAAACAACAGTGTTGTGTTAAATACTTTTTTATTTATTCTTTATTTCAGGCATCCATGGCCCATATAAAAGAATGCATAGAAATAGAAATGCACACAGTAACAGTTAAAAATATGACTGAGTACAGACAGACTCGGAAGAATCTGTTGCAGAAAATTACATCGGATTTGAGAACAGATTGGATGATGTTATTTGAGGAGTTGTAAAGATGAGATATGAAAGAAGAGCATTGTTTGCGCCATGTAGCATCAAAGGTGTCTGTCCTATGGTAAACAAACATTTCACTGGCACTGCAAAATCTGGGTAAAGACAAAATGTAGAATTAATGTCTACATGTAATATATGTTGCATTTCTTCAATTTTTCACACATGAAGATGACAGACAGTCATATAAACATCAGCTCTTGTTAAATAAGTGGTTGTGAATAAGGAACTTTGCTAATCAGTCATTCACCAACCTGATAAATTATTCTTCTTATGCCAAGCAACAACCTAATGACAGTTGTGCAGCTGAAATTCTGCTCACCTTTGTAAAAGAGGACGAGTATTTTGTTGAACACCTTCATGAACTGGATGTTGTCGTAGCAGTAGTTCTGTATCTTGACCAGAAGGTCCAGCTCCGAGCGCCCCTGGGTGGTGAAGGCTGCCAGCAGGGGGGCGTAGGCCTGGGGGGGGGGGAAGGAGGTTAGATATGATCACAAGATGAAACTGCAAGCATGGACACTCACACACAGGACCAAAGCAGAAATACAGGTCTCCGTCAGGGGAATGATCTACATCACCATGTGGCTAGTACGAGACGGGGGTTCGTCAGGTCTCCATCCAGGCGATTTGTAGTGAATCAGCAACTTCCAGTTAGTAATATCAGGACTGTCACACCGGGGCATGCCCCTACTCTTTTTTGAAAAGGTGTGGCTCTCACCCAAACACGGGATCTCCGTCCTATCATTTCATTCACTATATATTTCAATATAGCACTCTCCTCATTCTCTAACAGTGAGCACTTTGCCATAACTTGCATATACTTGTATAATACACACAAACACATACACAGTCACAGAGGACATGGCAAGATATTACTTGAAGCAGCACAGACAATGACTGTCAATAACAAGTACTACCAGACAGTATCCCCACCTTCAGGAGCCGGATGGCCTGTTCTGCCACCAGATCCTCCTTCTTGTTCCACTCCACAGACTTCATGACAGAGTTCCACACCTGGGATTGGAGGAAAAATCACAAAATTTACAAAAATATCAGCTCGACTTATTTTATCATTTCCTTACAATAACAGCTCAGACCGGTTTAACACCTAAAACATCATCTTTGAACCAAAAACACCAAGAAATGTAGTTGTAACACACACTTCCTTACATTTAACTATCTTGGCTATATTCTGCATTACTGTTTTCTCAAAAACTATTTCAAAATGCAATTATCAAGCCTATTTTCTGCATCAGAGTTTTCTGAAAAACAATGTCAAAATTGCTTGTCAGCAACTCACCAGCACCACCACCTCCTGCTCTGCCAGCTCGTTCTTCTTCATGTAATCCTTCACGTAGACAACAATCTGTACAGGACAACATGATCATATGCACATCAACACTTTAAGTTACCAAGGTGTCTGTTCATCCATGACCTTCCAGATCATGGAAACATTAGCGGAAGACTTTTTGAAAACCATTGAAAGACCATTGGATCACTGCGCTCTCACTGGAAGTCCACCGAGACATCTGTGAACTTTTTAAAGGCTTTTTCCAAATCCCCATTTTAGCCATTTGTTGCTCAGCTGGCAGGTTGTTAGTTTAAAGGCATCCATGCAATTTCAGGGTGGCAAAAAGTAACACATTCTGGATGAGGAAAAACTGTCTGAAATTGACATTTAACGCCATTTCTTTCAAAACATTTCCATTTTCATCATTCCATACTTGAAACATTTAAAATAGCGCTGACACAAGCTATGTGAGGATTCTCTTTACTTCTTGGTACCACTAAGAACCAGCATTCAATATGAAAAAAACATTTTCCATCAGTGACGTCCCATTTTTACTCACAAATTCAACTTACTACATTAAAATAATGACCAGGAAAATGACTTTGACAATGAAATTTTACTGCCCTGAAATCACTTTGGATGCCTTTAAAGGGAGGAAGGAACTACAGATACTCACAGCAGGAATGCCATTGGCCAGCTTGCAGAGATACAAACATCAATGTAACAAGGAACAGGTGTGAACAGCACAGTACAGTACAGGATAGACAGGGTGAGGAATCTAACAAGTATGGGCCAGCCTCCCAATAGTACATATGACATTTGGTGGAGATAGGTCAACCCTACAAGATTTCCCAACTTTGGAAAACATTGCATTACAATTTACAGTACTGGTTTTAACTTCCCATTTGTAAGCTAATAGTTATTAAAAGTCATGCAAAACATGATAAAAAGCAGTGAAGTTAATCAAGATCTGTACTGACCAAAACAACTTTTCAGATAAAGAAATCAATGAAGTCATAAGGCAAATAAATAATCTTGTTATCAACTGTATCTACTTGACATTTCTCAGGTAGGAACAGTCATGACATTGATTAAAAAATCCACACATTGTTTATATAGATAGTGCACGGACAGATACAATTTGTCTGCACTAACATGCATGTGCAGGTGTTGCTTTGAGCCCTTAAAGTTCAGCTGTTTACTATGTAAGTTTGTATGTTTGTTTATGTTTACCTCCTTCACATCGTCTTCAGAGGAAATCATGTCGGCCAGTTTCTTTTGCAGCTCCTTCTTGTACGCCACATTCTGTTGTCCCTTCTGTAAGCAAACAAATAAACATGTTGTTACTGACACATTATTTTCAAATGTTGTGTTGGACCATTGACCAAACATCCAACAGGAATGTGGTTTAGCACAGGTGCAGTGTGTTCTGCCAACATTCTGTTGAAACACTTGTTCAGGGAATCTATGACTGTGCCCTCTCGGTACAAGACACAGCCTCAAACAACCCCGAGTTCCTCTAGCAAGTGAGAAAGGAGGGAACCTGGTAGGAACCAGGACCTGCTGGCAACAACACTTGCAATTCTTCCAAAGGACAGTACAAGGAATTTCTGACTGACCAAGTCATAGTAATTGCCAGGGAATCTTCATAAATGCTACAGATTAGTAAGATGGAGTGGCCATATCTGAAAAATTTACAACTTCAGGCTTGGCTGTATGGCAAATTTCCATGTATTTGTGGGGAATCGCAGCAACACATACAAACAAAATTCACACACACACACACACACACACACACACACACACACACAGACACATCAAACAGCTATTGAAGTTTAAACAGATGGCTGCACCTGGAAATCAGCGACTGGCCCGAGACCAGCTGCACGGAAATGGGACTCCAGGTGCTCCTGAGAACGTTTGTTAGCCGGGAACAGCTCCTACAGGTGCAGGGAAAACATACAGAATTTAGTCAAACTTTTTTTTCAAATATAAAAGAAACAAGGCATGGCAAATTATAACGGACACATTGTAGTACCACAAAAATGTAAAACCAGGGAACAGAAGTTTTTTTTTACAGAATTTTTAGCAATAACTCCTGGTCAAACTTCATAAAATCATATTCATGCTGGGCTTAAACTGGAGGTATAAACACTGAACAGAAATTTTTCACAAACTTTCATAACATTTACATGTAATTTTGAGAACACCTTACATGTAGCTTCAAGAACAAGGCTTTTGCTTTGAGGGCATGTAGAATGAAAAAGGGAGCCCAGCTGAACTATATCTATGTTCTGAAATCTGCACTGCCGTGACCGTCACCACTTTCAACTGAACTGGTAAATAAATAAAATATAAAGCAGAGGGCCCACAGACCGGCAGTCGCTGTTCAATGTTGGCGCGACGCAGACAGGAGATCAGATGATTGACATCCTTCTCAGACAGCCACGTCTTGAACACAGCGGTAGCAAAGTCAAGACCGATCCCTGCAAGAACAAAGCAGAAAAAAACAAATAAACAAAGCGACAGATGACTAATAGAGCATTTCACTTCCACCAGTCTTGTTGAGAAAAAATTAAATTTTTAGTTTGCTTGCTTTGGCAGGATGAAATGCGTGTGTTTGACAGGTCAGATATTCTCAAACGTTTTTCATGGTCATCCAAGAGGTTTGTCATCATCATTCCTGATCACAACATCACGCATTAAAGGCCTGCAACAAGCAATCCCAGAAAAGAGGACTGAAATTTCTGCCTAAGTACATGCGATTTTCCATTGTACTTTACTTCAAGACTGGATACATTAAATCATCCACCTTACCCAAGCAACCACCTATATAAGCCAGTCACCTATCCATAACGACCACTTTTTTCGGTCACGATTCTTTTCGAATAGACATAAGCATTAAGGGACTTTACTAGGCACACCACTTGTCCAACGTAATAGTGTCCACTTTATTTGGGACCACACACGGCCCAATCTCTGCTGTCATCAAGTGGTCATCATAGGCAAACACTTTTTTATGATAACGAAAAATCTTGATGGAATCTGCCAGTTTGCAATTGATCTCAACAGCATGGCAGTCTTTGTGAAATGTAAAATTGCGCAAAGACCACCTGGCTGGGCACTTTGGATCAGTTTGACAGTCTGTTGTAAAATGGGTGGCAATTTTGCTGTGATTTTGTTCTCTGCCTAGTCTTCTTGTCATGGTTTGTGTATAAGAAGACCACTTGTCTAGGAAGACCACTTTTCCCTGGTCCCCTGGGTGGTCGTACTGTATTTGGAACCCTGTGACGACTGGACACTGACCTTCCTTGACCAGGTTCTCGTGGAACAGGCTGGGGAGAATGTTGGCCGTGACCTGCTGGTTCGCGAGCAGCACGGCCGTGAACGTCGCCAGACGAGCGCGTTCCTCGTCGCTGAAACCTTTCAGGAAAATTAGGACCTGCCAGGGGGAGAGCAAAATGTTAGCATCCCCCTGGTTTATGAAATGAAGACTAAACTTTCCTTCCAACACTAGAATGCTGTGAACAAGGTTGAAGGAGTCAGCCAAAAATTTTGAGTAAGTCCCAATTCATTCCAGTGTTAGAAGAAAAGTTTACCCCGGTAGTCTTTATTTCATAATGACTTGTACCAACACAGATTAACTTTCCTGCTATCCTCCTGAATAAACTGAAATGGAATAATGCACAGACAAGGTATACTACATAAACACAGGGGAAAGTAGGAGTAATTCGATATAATATTTTCCGGTTTTTAGAAAGAGTTGGATATCACACTACATACCTTCTTCATCTCATCCTCAAAACTCTTCTCCAGGTACTTGTAGCGCCGGATCAGCTTGTTAAAAACCTTAAAAAAAAGGAATAAACATTTGTTTACATTAAGATACACAACAGCGCGTTACTTCTTTTAGTTAACTGTGCTTTGAAATTAATCATTAACGTTAATTAGAACGATCATATAAACGTGTACAGACTGACCTCGGCCTGTGTACGCATGGCGGCCACATCGTCCGGTGTGGTAAACACACACACGTCCACGCGGCATGGCTTTGTCTTGTCGGCATCTTCAATCAGCGATCCGCCAGGAGCTACAATAGTGAAACACATGTCAACGTGAAGAAATTAAATTTTCCCTTTGGACATTTCCCTATTCTCAACACTATTCTATACTAATTCATATATATCATAAATAAATAGTTTACTACAATTAATACTTCATGCATTGGTGCTGTGGTAAAATATTTTTCGACCAATTGCACTACACGTTGCGTCCAGTGTTAGTTGGTGTATATAGATGTACCCAACTGATGTGGTTACACCCAAGTTGTCCAACTCTGACTCTAGCAAGGCAGTCAAGGAACAAGGTCCAGTACAGGGGACCAGGTCTGGCTGACATTTGCATTTCACTCTCTAGAAAAAATCTTTTGCAGTCAAAGTTCTTGTAACTTAGTAATGTACAACTTCATCGGGGAAAAACATTTTAAACATTTAGTGCCAACCATAAAAGTCAGAAATGTGAGATAGCTGCACAAATATGATGAAAAGTGGCAGAAAATTTAAATCACACAGATTTTTTTCAATTAAAACATTTATAATTAGTTTTTGGTGCAACAATGTTACATAATACATGAAGGAACTTTTGCCTCCAAGTAACTTACCAATCTTGCCAACACAAGAAAAAGTCTGTACAAAAATTCACAATCACAGTTGTTAACAAAATCATACTACATGTAGTAGAAGAGAGTTTTAACTAGACTGTAACAGACCTAGCATGCCCCCAGCAATCAGGATATCGAGCAGGGTCTCTGCATAGCGCCGGTAGTCAAGGCGACTGCCCTGCTTGTCTAAATAACGGGAGATGGCCTCCAGGTCGTTGCCCTGTTCATTAAGACCTTGCACAATCTCGTCCCGAAAGGCTGTAGGCTCAAATGTCTTTTTTTCATCTGCAAAAAGACAACAAACAGAATGTGTTAGTTTGTTTGAAATATTGTTTGTGTGTCTGGTCGAACGCCTTTTTACATCATCCATGTTTTTCTTCAAATGTGTCCATCCAATATTCTTTAACGCCAGTACCAATGATTTAATGCTTTTTATTGCAGTATCACAGTTGCACATGAAATGAGGTAACAATGGGTGCAATTCATCCTACAAGTAGTGCTGCCAGGTCTGTTGAACAATAAACCATTTATTTTGATTGATTGCTTGATTGAAGAATATACAAACCTGCTGATCAGGATAATAAAAGCCCCATTATTATGAATCATATGATATTGTAGAACATGTAATAAAGTATTTGGCTAGTTTTATCTGGCAAAAAGTAGTGGATGCTACTGTCTGACAGTTTTCAAAATCACTTGGTTGAGTGACTATTTTCATGGGCATAGAGTTATCCTGCCCCTTACACAATTAGCAATGATCTGTCCCTATTAGTACATAAAGAGATGAGAACAAGAGCAGCTTCCCCTAATGCACCCAGCCATTAAAACCCACTCTGGGGATCCAGGCAGGCCACTAATGTAACCAGCCAAGGTTACACTGACATTGCTTTATTCCCTCTGTACCAGAACAACACATAGGCTCCATTTTAGACTCTACTGTAAACACTGAAACTTTTCATGGTTTTGTTTTTGTACAATTTGCCACCACATTGCTATTCTCCTTGTACATTGTATTACATGTATTAATCACTCACTCACTCACTCACTCACTCACTCACTCACTCACTCACTCACTCACTCACTCACTCACTCACTCACTCACTCACTCACTCACTCACTCACTCACTCACTCACTCACTCACTCACTATCTGGTTTAATGCTAGTTTTAACACATTTATATTTCCATGTACAAAGATAAAGCCAGGCTTCAAAATGCTTTATTCAAAACTTCTACATGTATTACAGCTTTAAGCATTTTACAATGCTTCAATAGTACATTATCTTTGCATGATGAAGACCAAGGCCAGTGTGTAATTGTTTATTTGATTCTGAAACCATTTTCCAAGCAAAAAAAAAGTTAATCGGGATAAGAAATCCTTTTTTCTCTGAGCAAAAAGGGTGGGGTTGCACATCAATATTTCAGGTTGCCCTGTAAGCTTTAATCTCAGCTGGGGAAAGGCAATGTCTGTACCACAAAATCGTACTACTTGAGTTTAGAAATGGTTTGCGCCAAGTAAAATGTAGTTGCGTGACGCAACTGCACATTTCAAACCATGTACCCCGCTTCTTTTACAAAGATTTAAAAATCCTCTTAACTAGATCAATGATGACTAGCACTGCAAATCTCTTTCCATATCCTTTTTCCCCAAGATGTTTGACTTTGAAAGACTCCAATCTCCAAAGTTCTAAAACTGTAGCATGTTTTGATAGCCTGGTGATCCAGGGGGAGGGGGGCACCAGGCAGTACAACATGCACTGTTCTCTGGCACATCGCACAAACCCAGCTTCAATAGGGACTGAAGTCAGGCACACTGACAGACACTGTACATGTGCCCTGGTAACAACTAGAACACCAATCTGACCACCCATCTAGTGCAGTTTAATAATAAGCCCTTAATTCTGTTACCATCATATTTCTAACCAGACTATTTGAGTTTAGGAGCCCCTTGCGTAGGGGAACTTCCTGGGAAGAACCTTTTGACCCTACATAAATCTTTGACAAAAGCAGCAGAGGGATATGGCTCATAATATGAGAACACCAGACTCCCTAATGTGAGGTCATGTCTTTGAGGCTTGATGCAAAGTTTGCACCATGGAAAGTTAGTTGTCCTTCTGTACCTAAACCCTACACAGTGAGAAAATACTGGTGAGAAACCCGCCTGCCATGTGTACCTACCCCGTTTTCTGGTCCGGATCTTTTGACCGCCGAGCGTTGGCTTGGGCTGCTTCTGACTCATAAAAATTCTTGCTGCAAGAACAAATGGACAGCTGTCATACATGCAACTACACTGTAATAGGAGGGTCTCACAAGTAACTGCTGACAACCATTTAATAATTTTTATTAACAATCTTAAATTTCTGACATTTCTTACCTTGAGAATACCTTGACTTGAGAATACGGTGAGAAATTTACTTTTCTTTTGAGAAATTTACATATCTTCTTAGAAAAGACGTTAACTGTAATTCATTCCTTTGCTTAAATGTTCTGAATAGCAAAAAATGATTTACTTATATAACGTTAATAGCATTTGCTTGTGTTCACATGTTAGATAAGATAGAAAACTCAATCAAAACTTCAGGCTTAAATAACTAGGAAAGTCGTCCTTAAGATGACGTATCAATACAGATTTGGATCTTCAATATTTCCTTTCTATAAAACTAAGATTTGGAGAAAGAACTTGGGATATTCGGCCGATAAATTTATTATTTTATTTCTAGATGCGTCTCTCATACCGCCACCCTCCCCCATTCAAAAATCATTTGGCTTGGCCTCATGCTTGGCTTGAATTTTTCAACTGAGAAACTTTTTAGCTTCAATCAAAACAACCAAAAGATACAATTTAAGATTCCATATCGGCAAACAAAGAAAGGGAATTGAGTGGAAAATTAGAAAATTTGCGAATTTGTTTACAATGAAACAGTCACGAAAAAAAAAATGGAGCTAGCCACCACAAGCTGCTAGTGCGGCATCGTCTTGCACGACAAAAAGAGTAGCATTTTGCTAACCGCTCACATCTTCTTTTCCAGAAGATACCTTCTTCACATTCTTCTTTCTTACAACAAAGTTTCTACCTCCAGGCTAACAGAGTTCATTCATTTTTCCAAGCAGTATCTGTAACTACAGGCGCGCGGAAAAAAAGACTTCCGGCTAAACGCATGCTTGCCGTTCGACTCGCCAAGATATCGACCGATTTTACCCACCAAAATAAAATGCTGGCCCACCGAGAAAATTATTACAACACCTACTTTGAGAGGAACACGTTAAACCTTTGTGCTGGGGGTAAAAATGTGAATATTTCAAGGAATTTCGACCCAGACTTACCAGTGTTTCTTCTTTGTCACACAAACTATGACAAACCTGGACTAAACGTGACTAACGTTTTGCACACGGCACGAAGCGGGAAAATACTACTGCACCATGGGAAATTTCTAGTGAAGTCCATCACTGACTAGGGTGAATTCCTGTCCCAAGATTATAAATCTCTAGTCTAGGTAAAGAAATAAATTCAATAAATAAAAGTGAAGAAAAAAATACAACTGCAATTCTTCACTGTTTGTTTGATTGAATTTCACGAATTTTTCTTCTTCATATCTTTTAAATTTATCAATCACTCTATTTTCTGTGTTTATAACTTTAAATATCCTCCTTTCTTTTTCCATTATCCTTACGGTTCTGCCAAGGAGGTTTTTCTCATTTTAAACCTCCCTTTGTGTTTAAAATTGCTTTAACTTTCATAATCGCCAGTTCGCGTTGGGAGGTGACTGGCAGCTGATTTGTGTCCCATGTGAACACAACATGTGTTATGCGAAGGGATGTACTAGGGGTTTTCTGGTTTGCCTTTAATATCCGTTGTTTTGAAGTTCCTTTCGCACCAAGGTTTAATATCAAAGCTAAAAGATAGGCCAAGGTCGTTTAATTATCAGTGGGGGGGGGGGTTATTTACACATACAAATGTCTTTCCCTTCAGTTTCTGTTTGTGCTTTCCCCCAATACATGTTACTCAAACAGACACAGCACGTCCTGCTATTATCAGAAACCTGCTATCAGAAACGTGCTATTTACAATGTATCAAAAACGTTAAATTATATTTACCCCCAATAGACCCTTTTACCAGATGCCAGAGCTTCAGAACCGGTGTCCTTGGAACCGCCTTTTGACCCTTGATTACCCCATATGCCCTTTCGCTAAACATATCCAATATGGCGCCGAAGAAGGGAGATTTAAACGACGACGAGAAAGATTTGATCGCGCAGGTGAACGCAGGTGAGATAAATCAACAACTGTAGTATCAATCGTTTGATAAAGGAATGTTAGTGCAGCTGACGTAGTTTTACTTCATTTGGTGACCGCGTTTTTTAATAACCGGGGCTTAAAGATGCGAGCCACCTGACTAAGCTGACCAAATTTGTGGGGATGTTCCATAATCTTAGTCTACTAACTGTGATGACCATAGTTGAATCAAGGAGATTTTGAACTTCCTTTATTGAATGTTAAGACTTAATCTTTAGGAAAGAGCTTGTTTTCTTAACACTTGTGCTGATATCAACTGTTTCCGTGGAGAAAATTAAAAGATTATTGCCCTTCCCCCATTATCCTCAAAACTCTAGAACATTCTTGACTTAGATCATGGAGGTAGAAAAAAAAAAACTTCTACCTCCATGTTTAGATAAAAGCAGAAAAGGATAATTTGCATCAACAAATTATGGAAAACCCAGATTATTTATTATAAAGGAAGATCCTGTGACAACTTTGGATCCACATTTGTATTGTGTAAAATACATAATAGTTATATCAGGGGTGGCAAAGAATTAATATGGATTTTACAGCATTCATACAAATTTTATGGAATTTATATGAATATTTTACGAAACACACAATCCTAGGATCACATGTATTCCTGAAAATTTGTACTAGTTATGGTGCATGCAACCCCTAAGTGTCAAATTGATTTGCGCATCTACGCACCCTAGGTGCCTCACCATTACAAGTTCAAATTGCCTAAATTGCCTATCTTTGTTTTACACATTACTCTGTCCCTGGGCTATGTCAGAGACCATCCTCTTAGCAGAATGCATTACATGGTGTAACATGTCAGATGCACTTTACTCTAGATCAGGGTCCCATTACTCTTAAATGGCAGTATAAAGACCAGCTGGTCTGAACATGTTTTACACTACAGGAGACATCAGTCAAGTGAAGACTTTGCTGAGCAAGAACAATGTGAGAGTGGACTGTCTAGATGAGGTGAGTATGATCAGAGTGAAGAAAATGTACATAAAAAAATGAAAAGAAAACCTTACTTTAATTTTGTTGTGGCCTTTTCTATGATTCTGTGTTTTCAAAGAAAAAAGCCCCAGACAAAATCTCTGCTCGGAGAGTAGTTGACATGTATGTATGTACATGTACATATAGCCACACATTTTTGTATTCACCAGAAGTCAGACATGTTTGTACATGTTGACACAATTCGGGCTGAAATATTCCAGAGCCCAAACGGTTTGTACTTGTGAACTTGTACATTGTCACAACAAGCTAAAGGCTCTGTAGGGGGTGTTTGGTATGCCAGATAAATTTTTAATTCTGGTACTCAATGTATGTACTGTCAATTGTATTGCAGAATGGAATGACTCCACTGCAACATGCAGCCTACAAGGCACAGACAGAGATCTGTCAGTTCCTGCTGAAAAATGGAGCGGATGTCAACTCCAACCAGCACGAGCATGGCTACACAGCACTCATGTTTGCTGCTCTGTCAGGTAGTTTTGTTTATTTTACTACTTACCTAATCCTCTTCTCAGCCAGCCCTTCCATCTGGCCATCTTTGGTGCCTTGTCATGTCAGTGAAACCATGGCTCCGCACTTCTTGTTCGATAGTTCTTCACCATGTTTCCTTTGGTCTCCTGACCTGAGGCATCCATCTTATAGCTGTTCTTGTTATGTTTTTATGGCATGTGACATATGTGACTTGACCATCTCCATCGTCTGTTTATTGTCATGAGTTTATAATTATACGTGTACAATGTATACACAAATCAGACACATGTACAATGTATACACAAATCAGACACATGTACAATGTATATACAAATCAGACACTGCATTCCGAGCCGCCCTTAGCATGCCGATGGTAAGGCTCTGATGTACAGTTTGTCGATGAGTCTAACTCATGGATCCTAACAGCATGCTGTTGACCTTTGACCCGACCTCAGGTAACCTTGAGGTGACCAGGTTGATGTTGGAGGCTGGAGCGCGGACGAGCGCCGTCAACACCGTGGGAAGGACAGCATCACAGATGGCAGCATTCGTAGGTAAGACCCATCCTCCCTCATACAGTCAAACCTGTGCAATCAGGGCTCAAAATCTACTTTTTTTGCATACCTGCTCTGGAAATTATCTGAACCAGACAGGTTTTACCTGCACCAATCTGCACTATCCTGTTTAAGCTTGTCGTTTTTTTCTTTTCTCACCTCCTCCAGGACAACATGCAGTTGTCAGTCTTATCAACAACTTCTTCTCCAGGGACGACTTGGACTACTACACCAAGCCACAGGGTGAGATGGCAAACCTACACGTGTACATAAAGAATACTACNACCCTGTTCATACCAGACTTATATTTAGCGGTTTCAACCGGTTTTTAAAAAACCGGTTTTTATTTAACCTGGTGTGAACGCAAATTAACCGGTTTTTTAGGGGTTTAAATCCGATTTTGAAAAACCACCTCGGGAGGTGGTTTTTGAGGGGTTTTTGAGGGGTTTTTCCACCGAAAAACCTGGTCTGAACGCTAAGGGTTTATTGAACCGGTTTTTGCGTCGTAATTCCGGGGTCACGGGGTCAGCATCCTGACCGTGTGCGACCTGCAAGCTTTTTTGATCGCGTTGTTTTGACCAATTTGAGTTCGTTTCCACTGTTTTTCCATGGTTCCTCTTCATTCTGCGATGGAATCAGCATATGCAACCTGGTCGGCGGACGAGACGCTCCTTATACTTAGGTTTGGAGAGCCGGAGTCGCCGAATTCGAAAAAAAGCGGGCGGGGGGGGGGCGGCGAGGGCTCTACCGAAACAAAAATGTTGGAGGAGGCTGATTTCTTGAAGATAAAGGATCAGTGCCGCAGTAAGGTAAAAAAAACAACTGAAGACGGCATACAAGTAAGAAGGCCAAGGACAACAATCGGAAGAGCGGGAGGAACGGTTATTCAAACTGCAGTCATGGCCGATTGGATATTCACCGGACAGGATTTTTTCAAAACCGGTTATCAAAAGTCTGGTATGAACGTTAACGCTAAGGGTTTTAGCCGGGTTTTTGAAAAACCGGTTGAAACCGCTAAATGTAAGTCTGGTATGAACAGGGTCAAAGAATACTACACAGTGAATTCCATATCACCCAAGGTCAGGATCACCCAATGTCGGAGGGCAATCCAACCTATGGGAGGGTGATGCGGAATACACCGTGTTGTATTTTATTTATGTCATACCTACCTGAGAAAACAGACATTTAATGCAAAACGTGCCAAAATTTGGTGTCCTTAAACGAAAAATTCTAACAACATCAATTCAAATGTCCAAATCCGGTATTCGAATTTTTGAAAGCGGCACACGTTCAAATTATTCCATTGAACATTGGAAGCCCAATATTGTGATAACTAAATAGAACCCTGTGTGATACCAGTAGTTATCACTAGTGACACCTGTATTGAAAGTTATTGTAGCTTAGGTATGGCATAAATAGTTGTAAGTCTTTTCCTACCAAGATTTTATTAAAAGTTTCTTACCTTGTCTCTCTTGTATGATCATTTTATCTTCTGGATTAACATACATTTTATCTGCATGTAAAAGACATTGAAGGAATTCTCTTGAGGCTTTGTTTTGATATAATTGGTTAGTTTGGGAACAGAATGACTGAAAAGTTCTGGATAAATGTTTGTGGTGTTTTTTGTCTCTCCTTAGGTGTAGAAAAGGAGCCCAAGTTACCACCCAACCTGGCTGACTGTGTGCACAAACTCATCCTCATGTCCAACCTCAACCCTGTGAAGGTAGAGGATCTGTGCTCCATACATACACACCAACATTCCTGCTGCATCAAACTGTGTACTATGTCCTTGGCAGCAAAGTATCAGTTTTCAACCCAGGGCTGCGAAAAGCCTTTTCCTGTATTTTAAGAGACAAATTTCAAAATGCGTCATGCTGGAAAATACCATTTTTAGACACCATATTTATGCAACTTAGGCACATTTTTCTGAATTTTCAATGCTCTGCTACTGTACTTTAGAATTGTTTTAACCCCAAACTTAACACACTGCCAAAATCTACCATGAAAATGAATGTATACATTTTTTAGAGTCCAATCTTTCCATTTCAGATCATCCTCCATGTCCAAGAGAACCCGGAGTCCCAGGATGAGCTAGTGACCATCGCCCGGCTACTGGACACCTTGTGTACCAAGTTCATGAAGCAGTCGGAGACCAATGAGGTCATGGCCATGAAGGTGCACTACCAGGGCTGTGTACTGCGCGAGGCAAACAAGTGGCTGGTGGAGAAGAATGACACCCTGCAAAACCTGATGAAATAGTGAGTGGAACAATGTGGGCATCTCTCATGACATTTCATCTATCCCTTAGTCTTATTAACCGACCATCTGACAACCAGTTTTATCAACTCTTTCCAGTTTTTTTGCTCCTTTTAATTTAGTGTCGTGCTGGTCGATTCTCTGATGTTATCCTCCCATCTTTTCTGTTGCCAACCCCACTTTCTATCTCCCTGGACTGTTGCATGCATGATGATTTTGGCTATTCGCACTGGCCATGACACAAGGCCACTTCAGTTTTACTATGCTTTGTTTTATACTTCATTATTTGAGATGCAGGTCTCTGTATGTGGTCCCTAGACTCTTCCAGAGACCTTGAATTTCTGTTGTCTGTATTCTTTTCTCAAGTTTTGCTGTTAGTGTCCACTTGTACAGAATGCATGGTAAATTTTGTTGTGACACCTTCTCCCTTCTGAAGTGACTATTTTCTTATTTCCTTCTAGTTTCTTGAAAGGCAGGGAGAAAGACGGCTTCCCGGTTGCCCAAGAAAAGTTCCTGCGCTTGTCGATACGCAGTTTCCCATACCACGAGAGTGAACTGCTACAACAGATAGTACACAACGTGGCTCCAGTCACAGTGGTACGTACTATCTACATCTGCACACATGTAGCTGGTATAACCAACTTTCAGCATAACACACCAGCTTCACATGCACATAGTGTAGCGGCTACTGATTAGATTACATTGAACAACCTGTCACACCTGACTAACCTTTGCATCTAACTGCATTGTTTAAAGACATCCAATGCAATTTTAGCACAATAAAACTGGATTTTCAGTCAATTTTCAAAGTCATTCTTTCAATGTAGTACAGTAATGATGATTTTTTTTGTGGTATTGTACCTGTATAATAAATTTTGCGGCTTCAATTTTTCTCAGACTGTGAAATTTTTCTACTTCAGTGTGTTGAATAGTGTATTGATATTGTTGTAAATGAGTTTAAAACTGTCTTAAATTTTGAAGATGGCTGGCTCCATGAAAAGGAAAAGTTCAAGGGATGAGGTAGATAGGTACATGTAGGTAGGTACTAACAGACAACTGCTGCAAAAACTATAATATTGGTAGGAAAACTACAGCTAGTGAAACGGTTCTTGTTCTTGTGTCTGCCCTGCAGGGTGATGACCCCACGGCCCTGTCCATCCTGGTGTCTGCCATTAACGGCCACCAGAGTGCAGCTGCAGAGAACCAGTGCTACACATGCGGGGACCTGCAGGCTGAGAAAAAATGTTCTGCTTGCAAAAAGGTCTGTACAGTTCCTTATGATTCCTCCATGTTTGATTGTATGTAACTGTAAAAGGGATCCATTTAATCTAAGAGCATCAAGACTAGATAAATTTTCATGTCATTCTTTTAATGTAGTAAGTGGAATCAACCTTATCCCATAGCATACTGATTTTTTCCTCCGGAATATTTTTTGTCTTGCGGCCCTGAAATTGCATCAGATGCCTTTGACTTTAGTACACATCCAGCTGCTTCCAAATCCTGATAGAGGCTACTTGTCAAAAAGAGCTTGAAAATTTTTAAATGAACCTGTAATACTGTACAGTAGCGTCACTACCAGAGCCAGTAAACTGGATCAAAATAATTTTTTGCCCCCCTCCCCCCAGGTGAAGTACTGTGGCCAGGCATGTCAGAAGCTCCACTGGTTCACTCATAAGAAAATCTGTACAACACTGAAGGCTGAGTTCCTCAAGGAACAGGAACTGGCCGAGAAAATGAAACAGCAAACTCTAGAAGAGCAGGAAGGTAAGGACATTCAAACAATACATGTAGTCATGTACAACTAGAGCCATTCTTGTTGTCTCCAAACTTTGATTTGTGTATGTATGTGTGTGTGTCTGTGTACTATGTATGTGTGTGTGAGTGAGTGTTTGTGTATGTGTATGTGTATTGACATTCCCTAGCAATTATGAAATACCACCTGCATATGCAGATTAGTGCAGGTAAAAATTTGAACTCAGCAAGTCTTTCTGATGTATGTATTATGTATGTATTCATGTTTTGTTATTTATTGTCCTAAAATCTTTTCTCTAATTTCTAAAGTCCACTCATTGTCATCAATTTACAGTGAATGGGAGAGGAGACACTGAACACCAAACTAGCACAATTGGGGATGGAGACTCTGGGACAGAGATCAGTAACGGTGCTGCCCACTCTGGGAATGAGCCCCAAGATGAAGAAGACATCAACATAGAAATTGTGGAAGCAGATGGAGAACTGGAAGTCACAGAAACATAAAACCTGCTTGATACATGTACAAATTGTATATGGCAATGATTGATATATGATAAAATATGATAAAAAGTATTAAGAATTCGAATGGCAATTCTGGAAACAAAATATGGGTTTGTTCAGATTCCGAATCAGATGGAAATCAGGTGTGAAAATTACATCTTTTGCTCTGTTTCTTCTTCTCCAAACACAAAAGGTCAAAGACCTGGACCAGAACAGTTGTCACCATGGTAGCCGGTGCTGTAGCAGACACTCTGTAGTGATGGATGACATTATGTAGCAATTGCAGTCCCTACAGAGATGTAGGGGCTGGTCACCCTAGTATATTATGTATGTGTTTGAGTAAGAATAAACAGAGCAATAGTTTGTTAGGCTAGACCATGTGATTGTGAAGGTAAACCTTTTTTTATGCATTTGCTTTGCAAATGTTATCTTTCTAGTTTATTATAAATTGGTGGTCATGGTAATAATTTCCAGACTTGTAGAGAAACTATTCACATTATGGAAAAATTCTAAACTCTTTTATGAATTCTGGATCACTAGTCTTCATCTTTGACATTACCCACAGTGCATCATATTGCGAATGCGCAGTTCAACCAGCACGTCGGCAGAACGTACTGTGCCTGCGCAGAACCCTGGATTTTCGCGGTTTTTGTTGGATGTTTGGTCACTGTTGCATCAGAATTTTGCCTGTTGCAGAGGATATTTTTTCCAACACAACATTTGAGAACTACAGGCGGGATGTTAACCTTATATGTGCGAATACAACATTATATGAGACGTTCTGCAGAAGTGCTATGTACAATACATTACGGGTTTCACGCAGTGCAGTACGTTCTGCCGACGTGCTAGTTCAACCCATGAATCAGTTTATAAGATGGTTACCACTTACCAGGCTATCATTGATGTTCCTGCATAGATTTGATTTCCTCATTCCCTGCATCCTAATACTATTATACTGTTATTCACTTAACTTTATGGCCTAAGGAAAATGGACATGTTCATGGAACCTAATCTTCACGGTGTTCAAGCTGGAGGGAGGGGCAAAGGCATATTGAGTTTATAAAGTTAATGATAAGTTCATGGCACAGAAGTGAACATGAAAACAGTAAAAATCAGCAATTACACTGTCTTAGTTGACTGTGCAATAGTATGAAAGGCTTTGCCTATGACAAATTACAGTTGAATTGTGTTCATGTACTGTACATTGCATTTACAGTTGAATAGCTAAGACCCTGTTCATACCAGACTTACATTTAGCGGTTTCAACCGGTTTTTCAAAAACCCGGCTAAAACCCTTAGCGTTCATACCAGACTTTTGATAACCGGTTTTGAAAAAATCCTGTCCGGTGAATATCCAATTAATCGGCCATGACTGCAGTTTGAATAACCGTTCCTCCCGCTCTTCCGATTGTTGTGCTTGGCCTTCTTACTTGTATGCCGTCTTCAGTTTTTTTTTTTTACCTTACTGCGGCACTGATCCTTTATCTTCAAGAAATCAGCCTCCTCCAACTATTTTTGTTTCCGGTAGACGCCCTCCGCGCCCCCCCCCCAGCTTTTTCGAATTCGGCGACTCCTGCTCTCCAAACCTAAGTATCAGGAGCGTCTCGTCCGCAGACCAGGTTGCTTATGCTGATTCCATCGCTGATTCCACCGAAAAACAGTGGAAACGAACTCAAGTTGGTCAAAACAACGCAATCAAAAAAGCTTGCAGGTCGCACATGGTCAGGATGCTGACCCCGTGACCCTGGAATTATGACGCAAAAACCGGTTCAATAAACCCTTAGCGTTCAGACCAGGTTTTTCGGTGGAAAAACCCCACAAAAACCCCTCAAAAACCACCTCCCGAGGTGGTTTTTCAAAATCGGATTTAAACCCCTAAAAACCGGTTAATTTGCGTTCACACCAGGTTAAATAAAAACCGGTTTTTGAAAAACCGGTTGAAACCGCTAAATGTAAGTCTGGTATGAACAGGGTCTAA
>NW_017803965.1:2560941-2565396 GCF_001625305.1 Branchiostoma belcheri | reverse complement strand
CAACTCCAACCAGCACGAGCATGGCTACACAGCACTCATGTTTGCTGCTCTGTCAGGTAGTTTTGTTTATTTTACTACTTACCTAATCCTCTTCTCAGCCAGCCCTTCCATCTGGCCATCTTTGGTGCCTTGTCATGTCAGTGAAACCATGGCTCCGCACTTCTTGTTCGATAGTTCTTCACCATGTTTCCTTTGGTCTCCTGACCTGAGGCATCCATCTTATAGCTGTTCTTGTTATGTTTTTTTATGGCATGTGACATATGTGACTTGACCATCTCCATCGTCTGTTTATTGTCATGAGTTTATAATTATACGTGTACAATGTATACACAAATCAGACACATGTACAATGTATACACAAATCAGACACATGTACAATGTATATACAAATCAGACACTGCATTCCGAGCCGCCCTTAGCATGCCGATGGTAAGGCTCTGATGTACAGTTTGTCGATGAGTCTAACTCATGGATCCTAACAGCATGCTGTTGACCTTTGACCCGACCTCAGGTAACCTTGAGGTGACCAGGTTGATGTTGGAGGCTGGAGCGCGGACGAGCGCCGTCAACACCGTGGGAAGGACAGCATCACAGATGGCAGCATTCGTAGGTAAGATCCATCCTCCCTCATACAGTCAAACCTGTGCAATCAGGGCTCAAAATCTACTTTTTTTTGCATACCTGCTCTGGAAATTATCTGAACCAGACAGGTTTTACCTGCACCAATCTGCACTATCCTGTTTAAGCTTGTCCTTTTTTCTTTTCTCACCTCCTCCAGGACAACATGCAGTTGTCAGTCTTATCAACAACTTCTTCTCCAGGGACGACTTGGACTACTACACCAAGCCACAGGGTGAGATGGCAAACCTACACGTGTACATAAAGAATACTACAGGGTGAATTCCACATCACCCAAGGTCAGGATCACCCAAGGTCGGAGGGCGATCCTGACCTATGGGAGGGTGATGCGGAATACACCGTGTTGTATTTTATTTATGTCATACCTACCTGAGAAAACAGACATTTAATGCAAAATGTGCCAAAATTTGGTGTCCTTAAACGAAAAATTGTAACAACATCAATTCAAATGTCCAAATCCGGTATTCGAATTTTCGAAAGCGGCACACTCGGTGCACGCGAAACACGTTCAAATTATTCCATTGAACATTGGAAGCCCAATATTGTGATAACTAAATAGAACCCTGTGTGATACCAGTAGTTATCACTGTATTGAAAGTTATCATAGCTTAGGTATGGCATAAATAGTTGTAAGTCTTTTCCTACCAAGATTTTATTAAAAGTTTCTTACCTTGTCTCTCTTGTATGATCATTTTATCTTCTGGATTAACATACATTTTATCTGCATGTAAAAGACATTGAAGGAATTCTCTTGAGGCTTTGTTCTGATATAATTGGTTAGTTTGGGAACAGAATGACTGACAAGTTCTGGATAAATGTTTGTGGTGTTTTTTGTCTCTCATTAGGTGTAGAAAAGGAGGCCAAGTTACCGCCCAACCTGGCTGACTGTGTGCACAAACTCATCCTCATGTCCAACCTCAACCCTGTGAAGGTAGAGGATCTATACTCCATACATACATGTATACACCAACATTCCTTCTGCATCAAACTGTGTACTATGTCCTTGGCAGCAAAGTATCAGTTTTCAACCCAGGGCTGCGAAAAGCCCTTTCCTGCATTTTAAGAGACAAATTTCAAAATGCGTCATGCTGGAAAATACCATTTTTAGACACCATATTTATGCAACTTAGGCACATTTTTCTGAATTTTCAATGCTCTGCTACTGTACTATAGAATTGTTTTAACCCCAAACTTAAAACACTGCTAAAATCTCCTTCTACCATGAAAATGAATGTATATATTTTCTAGTGTCCAATCTTTCCATTTCAGATCATCCTCCATGTCCAAGAGAACCCAGAGTCCCAGGATGAGCTGGTGACCATCGCCCGGCTACTGGACACCTTGTGTACCAAGTTCATGAAGCAGTCGGAGACCAATGAGGTGATGGCCATGAAGGTGCACTACCAGGGCTGCGTACTGCGCGAGGCAAACAAGTGGCTGGTGGAGAAAAACGACACCTTGCAAAACCTGATGAAATAGTGAGTGGAACAATGTGGGCATCTCTCATTTCATCTCATCTTTCCCTTAGGCCTTGGACAAGAAATGTTGTTTCCCATTCCAGTCCTGAAAAAAATTAGGGTCGGTAGGTAGGTAGGTAGGTAGAGATTATCTTTTTTTTTAAAGACTTTGGCAATCTCCAGTAATCCAACTTGTACAATACAGTTTAACAATGAATGCAAAACTTGCACAAGGACACTTTCATTTTCAATATCAATTGTTGGAAAACCGATTGTACAATATTTCAGCACTCAGGTGTCAGATCATGGAGCTAGAAAAAAAGTCTAGGGTCAGCAGGTTTTTCTAGGGTCAGTCGGGAAACAGGAAATTTTTTTCCTAGGCCTTAGTCTTATTACCAACTATCTGACAACCAGTTTTCTCCACTCTTTCCAGTTTTCTGTTCCAGCTTAATATATATAGAAATATTATAGAAAGTTTATTGCAAATACATGCCCGAGGGCTAATTGCAGTTACAAACAACATGAGAAACTAAACTTAACTTAGTGTCTGTCATGCTGGTCCATTCTCTGATGTTATCCTCCCATCTTTTCTGTTGCCAACCCCACTTTCTATCTCCCTGGACTGTTCCTTGCATGTTACACCTAACCTTTGCACAGTACAAAAAGTTTGTTTAAATCTATCAAATGATGATGCACCTCAAGCCTTGGTAGATAACTCTGGTACTTGAAACCATGACTGTTTTCTGGTTCATTTCTGAGCTGGTTTAAGATACTTAGTAGTTTGCTTGTCCACCTGTATAAAGTGCATGGTGAATTTTGTTGTGACACCTTCTGCCTGCTGAAGTAACTATTTTCTTATTTCCTTCTAGTTTCTTGAAAGGCAGGGAGAAAGACGGCTTCCCTGTTGCCCAAGAAAAGTTCCTGCGCTTGTCAATACGCAGTTTCCCATACCACGAGAGTGAACTGCTACAACAGATAGTACACAACGTGGCTCCAGTCACAGTGGTACGTACTATCTATATCTGTATACGTGTAACTGGTATAACCAACCTTCAGCATAACACACACCAGCTTCACATGCACATAGTGTAGCGGCTACTGATTATATTACATCGAACAACCTGTCACACCTGACTAACCGTTGCATCTAACTGCATTGTTTAAAGACATCCAATGCAATTTTAGCACAATAAAACTGGATTTTCAGTCAATTTTCAAAGTCATTCTTTCAATGTAGTACAGTAATGATGATTTTTTTTGTGATATTGTACCTGTATAATAAATTTTGCGGCTTCCATTTTTCTCAGACTGTGAAATTTTTCTACTTCAGTGTGTTGACTAGTGTATTGATATTGTTGTAAATGAGTTTAAAACTGTCTTAAATTTTGAAGATGGCTAGCTCCATGAAAAGGAAAAGTTCAAGGGATGAGGTAGATAGGTACATGTAGGTAGGTACTGACAGACAACTGCTGCAAAAACTATAATATTGGTAGGAAAACTACAGCTAGTGAAATGGCTCATGTTCTTGTGTCTGCCCTGTAGGGTGATGACCCCACGGCCCTGTCCATCCTGGTGTCTGCCATTAACGGCCACCAGAGTGCAGCTGCAGAGAACCAGTGCTACACATGCGGGGACCTGCAGGCCGAGAAAAAATGTTCTGCTTGCAAAAAGGTCTGTACAGTTCCTTATGATTCCTCCATGTTTGACTGTATGTAACTGTAAAAGGGATCCATTGTAATTTAAGAGCAGCAAGACTAGATAAATTTTCATGTCATTCTTTTAATGTAGTAAGTGGAATCTACCTTATCCCATAGCATACTGATTTTTTCTTCCAGAATATTTTTTGTCTTGCGGCCCTGAAATTGCATCAGATGCCTTTGACTTTAGTACACAGCCAGCACATCAAATCCTGATAGAGGCTACTTGTCAAAAAGAGCTTGAAAATTTTTAAATGAACCTGTAATACTGTAGTGTACAGTAGCATCACAACCAGAGCCAGTAAACTGGATCAAAATTATTTTTTGCCCCCCTCCCCCCCAGGTGAAGTACTGTGGCCAGGCATGTCAGAAGCTCCACTGGTTCACTCATAAGAAAATCTGTGCCACGCTGAAGGCTGAGTTCCTCAAGGAACAGGAACTGGCCGAGAAAATGAAACAGCAAACTCTAGAAGAGCAGGAAGGTAAGGACATTCAAACAATACATGTAGTCATGTACAACTAGAGCCATTCTTGTTGTCTCCAAACTTTGATTTGTGTATGTATGTGTGTGTGTCTGTGTACTATGTATGTGTGCGTGAGTGAGTGTTTGTGTATGTGTATGTGTATTGACATTCCCTAGCAATTATGAAATACCACCTGCA
>NW_017803965.1:2484469-2560921 GCF_001625305.1 Branchiostoma belcheri | reverse complement strand
AGGAGCGTCTCGTCCGCAGACCAGGTTGCTTATGCTGATTCCATCGCTGATTCCACCGAAAAACAGTGGAAACGAACTCAAGTTGGTCAAAACAACGCAATCAAAAAAGCTTGCAGGTCGCACATGGTCAGGATGCTGACCCCGTGACCCTGGAATTATGACGCAAAACGGTTCAATAAACCCTTAGCGTTCAGACCAGGTTTTCGGTGGAAAAACCCCACAAAAACCCCTCAAAAACCACCTCCCGAGGTGGTTTTTCAAAATCGGATTTAACCCCTAAAAACCGGTTAATTTGCGTTCACACCAGGTTAATAAAAACCGGTTTTTGAAAAACCGGTTGAAACCGCTAAATGTAAGTCTGGTATGAACAGGGTCTAAAGGTGGCAGTGGTAGCATCGATCCTTCGCAGTCTTGTTGGGCGTCGGCGTTATTTTTTCTCTGAGCGACGTTTCGCGAAACCTTCTCTCTGTGGCAAAAACTCCCTCGGCAGCAAATCGTCCCTCGCGGACGCATATTACTCACGTCGCTCAGAGAAAAAAACGCCGACGCCCAACAAGACTGCGAAAGGAGGCTAGCAGTGGCAGGATATTGGGATTTCTCTTCCAAAACTAGGGAAGACTCTCACCTTGCTTACGTTTCGGTCTGATAGACACTGAAATGTAAGCAAAGTGAGAGTCTTTCCTGTTGTTTAAAAATATCCTATGTTCTACCAACCTGATGAGACTATTTTTGGAGGTACAGGCTATTGTCAAAAATGATGTATGTGAATCCATGATAATTTGTGTAACAGCTGTAATAATTTTGATTATACATGTAGTTCATTAATGGTAAGTTGTATCGTTTCAGTGTGCATTATTCATTTACAATAACTGCACTTCAGATTTGGTGTTAGATACCACTGTCTGGCTAGTGTTCTAACACAGGCTACAGAAGCTGGTAGTATGCATAAAGCATCCAGTTGGGGATCTTGACAAAAGATGGTACCCAGGCAGCCAGTCTTGTGTAACCCTTCAGTGACAGTCGGTCCCTCAGGCGGCGGACAAAATCGGGGGGAGACCGGCCTGCAAAAATAACGCACTGTCAGTCATCTTGATTTTTTCAAGCTTATATGCCACCACGCTATTTTATCTTCTTTGTTCTTGGACATTTTCAAGGCATACAATGCAATTCCATGTAGGCAAAACTGCATATTTAAAGTCCTGGTCATTCTTTTAATGTAGTAATTTGAATCAACCTTATCCCATAGCATGTACTGATATCTGTGAGGCAAAACTGCAATGCTACTGAGGGAAAACGTTTGCTTGTATTGTAGGCTGGTTCTAGGTATTCATGGGTGGTACCGAAATAATAAAGAGATGTCCAACGTAGCTTGTTTTGGGGCTGTTTTAAACGCTTCAAGTAGGAAATGAATATGAAAATGTGCTAAGAAATGGCAGGAAATATCATTATCAGACAGATTTCCTCATCCAGGATATATTTCGTTTACCGTGCTGGGTGTCTTTAAAGATACAACTGCCCGTTAAAATAATCTTATTGAAAAGGCTATGAATACACTGCAATGTCGAAATATGTAACATTTGCCTGCAGTACCACAGTACATCAAAAGGAGGCAGTGTCTGTGTGTCTGTCAGGGTTATATCTACAAATACAAGTGTTATTTGTCTTTGGCTCCTAAGTAGTACAAAAAGTATATACGTATATTCGCCCCGGACCACACTAGTACAAATGTATCAAATTGGCCAGGCAGTATCCATTGGCCAGAGAGGGTCCATGCTCGACCCGTAGCGACAAAAAGAACCGGGCCATATCTAAAATTAAAAAGGTAACGATCTTCTCCATCAACCTCTGCTTGGAGAGTAGTTATTTGCCAGTACTCCCTACCATCGATGTCTTTAAAGCCGTACGCATCAGCCAGGTCACCGGTGGTGAAAATTCTCCCCGATTTCTTCATGATGTCAGGGTCTGGAATGAAAATCATGAATACAGACGAAGTTGAATATAGATTTTTGAAAATTGCTGACCAACTCACGACTAGCTCCCAGGCATAGTCTGGAGAAGATCGTGAGGCTATGCGTGACACTAGGGCTTACATGTGAAGGCGCGCTTCACGATATTTGTGAACCAATGAATAAGCGGTTGGGTATTGGACAAGTTCACGACTACATCAGTGGCTTCGCCTCTACCAGGCTTCGGGAGGCGACTGGAAAGAGGAGAATTCGGCCAAATAGAGAGATAACATGCAGAGGTGCGGACCAACTCCCTCGGCATGTTATCTCTCAATTTGGCCAATTTTTACTCTTTCCAGTCGCCTCCCGAAGCCCGGTAGAGGCTAGAGTCAGCTTACCTGAGGCAAGATGGACGATGGTTTTCCCGGCGTACTCGTTGCTCTCAGAGTTCAACATGACTCTGTTCTTATGCTTAAAGGAGAGAGAGCAAGAGTTTCTTTAGTTAGGGCACAGCAAGGACATTTAATGGATGACAGCCTTCGCTGGCAAATCTAATGCGACAGGACAAAACAAAAAGCAAGACTGGCAAAAAAGCAAGACTCCTACATGTATATCAACACACTATTTGGGTCTTATTGAAAAATGTAACTATTCTAACTATTCCAAGAAGCTGCTGAACACTTGCTTACAACTGAGTTAGGTGATGTTTCATCACCAGGCAGATTTGTCACCCATTCCATGACACGCTCTGTTCGAGTAGCGCCGGGCCACAGGGAGAGGCAGGTCACGCCATGTTCTCTCAACTCCTGCGCACAGTCAGATGCTAGTCGGTCCGCCTATGAAAAGTAGGTGTGACAGGCTTAGGGCACAGTCACATTCCCAAGCCGGGGCCCGGCCGGGTTGTTTGCGTGAACGAAAAATAAACAATTTGTATTAAGAGTGTACACAAATATAGTGCTCATGGTTAATTTTCTAAATCTTTTTTTGTGTTTTGCTGTCTTATATCATAATTTTCGCGGCCGGGCCTCGGGTTGGGAAATGTGACCGCGCCTTAAAGAAGAACTTTCTTGCTCGCGTACAACTATCGTAACGAAATAACAGGAAGAGGAGAAGAAGACATGTGCGAGAAAACAGCATATTTCAGACCATACTATGGTATGGATCAAATATAAAACGAAGAAAACAACAGCAGCCTTACCGCCATCTTGCTTACGCAATAGCTCGGGGTAAAGCCATACAGGTATGTGAGTCCTGCCTCAGAGGACATGTTGACAATGAGCCCTGTCCGAGCCGGTACCATCAGCCGGGCAGCGTATACAGTACAGGTGTAGTAGCCCCTGTATGGGGAAAACAGAGAGATCCACCTCACTACTTTATACTTATCCACGCGCCAGATTGCATTTTATATGTCGTCCATACTAAGGCCGGGGCCCGGCCGGGCAGTCTAATGGAACGATATAAATAGTTATAAAAATGATATAAAAGACAACAAAGCACAAAGTTGAAAAAAAAACGTGATAATGGGAACTATAATTACCTCTACCATGGAGGTTATGTTTTCAGTGCCGTGTTGTTGAGCAAAAAAAGTATGTTTTGGATGGATTGTCATGGCACGTACTATGAGTTTGATAGATCAGGAAATTATAATTTCTTTGCTACTGCAGCAGCACTGCTGTTTCTTACATGTTTCGTTCTAAACTTGCTTTGGGCTCATGAAGTAACTTTGTAAATATGGGTTCCTCGTCAGCTTTATTTGTAGTGGCAAATGATTTCGATATACGCGCTACAGATTCCATACCTTACTCCCACGTTGATGTTTTGCGTCCATGGTTCCAACGGCAAATCCCAAAAACTTTTCCGCTCCCCCATATTATCGAGGTGTTCCTGAAGTAAACAATAGCAAGGACTGGTACTTACATCTATAAGTTAGCCTTTGTTTATTCATGGCGTAGCGGCAGAGTGCTCTACTCGGAACCAAGAGGTCCCAGGTTCGAGTCCTGACATGCCACCGATCTTGCGCCCTTGGGAAAGGCACTTTACACGACTTTCCTCACTTCGTCTTCGCTTAGGTGAAAATGAGTATTGTATTGTCCCCATTGATATAAGTTGAAAAAAACTTGAGTGTGTGGTCACGTCTTGTGATTACATGTTGAAATATATATATATATAAAATCTTTCTATTAAACTTGAGGGAAGAAGTCAGGTCGACACAAAATATAATATACGGGTAACATAATTGGAGTCTGGTAGCTAACTCCTTGGTGTGTACAGAAAACTTTGTCAACCACTTTAAACAGGGCTGTTGGAAAATAAAACCCCGACATAAATGACCTGCCTGAGCTGAGCTGAACGCGCTGTTAACCACGATGTCCAAGCGGCCATTTTGTTCCCTCGACACCCTCTCAAAGAGCTCTTTGACCTCGTCGTCTTTCTCTAGATCACACTGAATCGGAATAGCGCGTCCTCCTCTTTTCTTTATCTGAAATGTAAACACAGGCAAAGGTCGTATTATTGGAAAAATATAGCTAAAGTTCGGGAGCAGTCTGACCCGATGAATCAGTTTTTAGTTTTGACCCAAGAACACTGCCAACTACACTGTATATATGACCGAACATGCCGAAACGTTTGGAAACACTCGGCTGGCGCAGCCTCGAGCCGAACAACCTTGCCGAACACGAGCCGACCTTGCTCCCGACTACTCCTAACCATGTAACGAGGGACCGGAGTTCGGCAGTGTTCGGGAGGCTACGTTTTTGCTTATGAGTGACACGCAAGTGCAGATCTTTTTCTACGTCGACCGAAGCATCCAGAATCCCGTCTGAAGTGGACACCTGTCGCAGTACAGTGACCAAGTCCCTCAATTCTCTTGACTGGTCAATATCATTTTTATTCACACACACAAAAAAATGGAACAACTGTAAGCGATGTCTGCGAGACCTATTGCAATATTTTCATTACAATCTACAACTTTTTGACATTATATTGTGACATTAGGACAATACAAAAAGCACATTTTCTGGTCATTTCTTTACAAAGAAATTTGTTTGCATTCTGATAGCTCTAATTAGTGGTGCCACAAATTGAGTGTGCCTCCTGTGGGTTCTTTTAGCGCTAACCATAAATGTCACAAATGTGAAATACTGCACAAATATGTTGAAAATTGAAGTGAATGACAATCATGTAAAACCGCCAATTTAAGTATAAGCGCGTAAATGTTACATATATGCCCCTTTAAGACTTTTTATTGCCGTACCTCCTCCGCACAGTCTGTAAGTGACGTACCCCGACCATCGGGCAGCAGCGTCCGACCTGAAACAATGATTTGGGTGTGAAAACTAAGCCTATACGTATATGGACATGTGTTGGTAAATATAGGTAATTCTTTGTGATCAAAATTTGGGCAAGATTTCCAAGTTTTAAGTCAGTGAATTTGTCACAACTGAATAGTTTCTCTCCACACAGGATATTCGTTTTTCAAGCCATTTTTTTTTATAAAATCATTCATAACTCCACCTACATAATAACTTTGTAGTAGTAATGCATGTATCTTTTTGTACATAAAATGGGGATACTGAACAGACGCCTTGGACGCTTAACGCCACAACTTTGGCATCTTGATATACGCGACCTTGGCAATTGACAGTAGGCCATATGACTTGTGTGTGCGTGTGTGCGTCACCTGTTATGTAGACTGTAGCCCCGACCTCTGCAAGTTGTAAGGCGATGCCCTTACCAATCCCCCTGGATGCTCCCACTACTATAGCCACCTTACCGACTAGTGACCGGTTCATTCTTGTCTTTGGTGGAAGTGCAGCTAAATAGCCACAGACACTGATGAAATTGAAAGGCCAACCAAGGACATTGGACCAACGATAAAGGTAATTGCGTCATTAAACTGGTATGACCGCAAGTAACACACCAGCTTGTCACGTAGTACAGGTTGTTTAACATTGACCATTACGACCTTCGTCTCTGAATCTTGGAAGTATCCCAAGTCGCTATGCACTATGGGAGGGGTAAGACCCCCACATGTCACTCTGGGGTCGCGGAGCAGGGATAGGAAAGGGGTGACCCATGGAGCGAGCAAAGGGTTTGGACAAGAGGAGTTTAGAAAAAAAAAGATACGCGCAGGTGCCGTGTAGCGCTATAAGTTTGACCAAAGGAAGTACGGAGTTTCCAATTAATGATCAACCCCGAGGTGTCCACTTTGAAAAAAAAAAAAACACTGTGCACTCATTTCACTCGGTTCAGGTGGAAATGAGTTTCGTTACTACACCTAACTTCGGTACTGTATTTTTCCCGTCGCAGTAACGCCTGTACTGCATCAGCCAACAAGGGACTGTTTATAGGGCACACCACGAAAGACACACCACAGGCAAGGGTCCAGTGTCTGAAGTGTCATGGCTTAGGAACTATGCTAAGCTCGGAAATAAGAAGAACTAATGGATAGAATAGGGATTCCTTCCCCGTGTAGGTGATTTTCAATCGTTACAGTGCTATGGTAAGTCTCGTATTGCACCAAGCGTATACTTAACGTCGCTTCAGTTTATAGGGCGCCAGATAACAGCGGCTCCAGATACGCGTATTATTGTTATCCAGCCCCGTCAATTAACTAATGCAATACCAGATAAAATGGTGACATCCGCGCGTACCGCTTTGCTACTGTTCGGGCCTGGGCCACCCATATCTTAACCCGAACAGAGGGCAGAGTGACGCGGGATTTGGTACTATCACGAATGATCATGGTATAGCGCTTGTAGCGAATGTAGTGCGCATTGCAGACCGCATGTATGCCTAACGTAGCCTCTACCAGGCTTGGGGAGGCGGCTGGAAAGAGTAGACATCGGCCAAATAGAGGTATCTCTATTTGGCCGATTTCTACTCTTCCCAGCCGCCTCCCGAAGCCTGGTAGAGGCTATGCCTAACGCTCTTCCGACGAGTGCCAAGCGTTACTGCAGGCTTGGCCAGAATAAAGAGAAGACCCTGTTTTTGCAAAAGAACACACCAGTAAGCATTATGATACATTTATTGCCTGTAAAGATCATAGCCAGTTTTTGTGACAAGGAGGAAATCAGCTAAACTATACAGGAATTACAGAGTTTCCTATGCAGCAGATACATATCTAGTCTTCAACAAGACTTCATCCTTATCATATAACTACTTTCCATTTTAAATTGTTAGTACTTATCATAGGGCACTGTCGCACATGAGTGAAAGTTAGGGCACCATTAGATCATCTTCAGTTTGTACAGGTAACGTTGTTACTGTTAAGTACAAATATTCTGTACTCTGCTAAAAATATACAAACTACAGCTTATAGGTCAAGTACAGGTCATAGATCACAGGTCAAAGGTTACACAGCACTACAATGTCAAGGATAGTAGTTGTTAGTTTGACTAATGCAGATGAAATGTAGGAACTGATTGAAATTCTGAGCACAAGAAATGCCTCTCTGCACTTCAGAATTTGCACATCAAAGATTACAATGCTTAGATTAGAATCCAGTTGAAATGTGCAAATAACTCCAAAAGCTGTATTTACATGTGGAGACCATTAGGACATGTAGTTGGTTCAAAAAGTTAGCTGGCTCTAGTTTCTTTCTCGGGTCTATAGACACCAGTAATTACAAGGAAAGGGATGGTGACATCAAGATGTGAAAGTGGCTAAGAATGAGCAGTGGCTGATGGTTAGTTTTCTTGCTCTGTGAAGTTATATGGTTGTAAAATTTTCAGAAACGTTCCGAATGTATGTGAAATGATGTAGTCTGATAGGTGGTCATGAGAATGACTGGATGATGTTTTCTGTGGTTGAGTTAGCTGACTGCTGCCTAACCCTGTGTAAGGGACCCCTGCAGCAGTATAATCAAAGCCTGGATAGTGAGTGAGTGAGTTAAACTGTTATAAAAAGGTTATGTCCTACTCTAGTACAAAGTGCAATACACGGTGCCAGACATTTTCCGAGTCGATCATCACAAGGTATCAATACATGGTTTAAAAGTAATCACTTCCTTTAACCATTTCAATGCTGAACTGCAAGAAAATACAGGTAGTTGGATGGAATAGTTAGGTGAAATTCTGACAGCCAGTTGTACTGGGAGGATATACTGTAATTTGTTTAGCTTCTAATTATAGAGACCACAGTAGCCACCTGTTGGAAACTGTTGGAACTGCAATCAAGTAGAAACATGGATTCATGGAAAACTGCCAAACCGCACTTAAGACTTATTTCCTAAGTTCAATCTATATCTAGGGAATTCCATCCATCACAAAAAATGCTTGGAGTTTTCTATCAAAGACAGCAATGAATGAATGTACCCTAGAAATGTCATGAATGTCGTAATCTATATGTAGAAAAACTAGCAAATCTTTCCATAAGTAAAGATAGTAGAAAGAAAGGATCACTGAATGAATAAATGCATACCACACTGGACTCAGAAAAACAACAGGAGACTTGATGTTTCTAGCAAACTGCAGTATTTTTCCCACTATGCACTTATACAGATTATAATTACAGAGGATCCCTGACTACAACAGGAATCTGGCACCAGATTACTTGGGCTCAAACAGTCAAAAATCATGGACTCTGCAAACGTTTTCAAAACTCAACAACAAACTTCACAATGCAGACTTTGTTGAAGGACTTCAATCAAAACCAGGAACTTGTTCATCAATATTGCAAATTTCTCAGAATTCTTCAATATTCAACTTTGCAAGGTCCATGAATCATGACAAACAGAACCTTGTGCTAATCTATGTAGAAACACTTGATTGGCTTGTATAGCTCCTTTCCACCAATCACAGAGCTCCTACCAGATTGACAGCAGTTCGTAACAACTTTGTACACCGTTTGCCCTGCTTCCATCATACATCAGTCACTTAAGTTCATCTAAAATTTGTTAGGACCATAGAAAGACACAAATGTGCAGCAAATTTTACAATATCGTCAATAATGAGCAGTTGATGTACAATTGTAGGGGAAACTGCAGTAGAACTTCTAGACCACCAATACTGCTTCATACAATGTTCTTAGAATGTGTGAAACAGTAATGTCATGCCAAAATTTCTAGAAAGAAAACTAAAAGAAAATTTTTACTCTGGGCCTTGCTCTGGGGGAGCCAATCTTACGTCTTCTAGATCTGGACCTTGTTTTCTTTCTCCTAATGTCTGACTGTGAGAAGAAACAATACTGATAATCTGAAATACTACATTAATTAAAACACTTCAAAACAGATGCCCCTACAACTGTGACTGTAGTTTTCATAATTGTTAATTATTATAACCATTTACTTCTATGCTTCACCCATAGTGGAGAAGGTCTCAACTCTATACTTAAAGTCTTTCTATTCCAGCTTACCGCACTCTATGACAAATTAAAATAACATACAAAATAAAATAATACGTAAAATATTTTTCTTCCAGTCTTGCCTTAGTGTGTACAATGCTACACTTGATGGTTGAAATGTCAATGAAATGATGATAGATCTGGGGCACTTGAAAATGGTGAGGTACAGTTCTACAGAATTCTGCTAGGTGGCATCTCTACCACATCCAGCACTGGAGAGCAGAGGCAAACTGTTACCACTGCTGCATGGATTTAAATATCAAGACAAGCTAAACTGGTTGCACCGCAAAGAAATAAAGTCAACATGTTATGAAGTAGTAAGCACAGTCACTGCACTGTACACAGCAACCAGTATTCATTAGTACATTACATCTTAAATTACTTGGTTGGGTGGATATCCCCTACTTATTATATGACTTCATAACAATAATCATCACAACATATCATACGTTTGCACATTGGTCCACAACAACAACAAGAATAGCTGTAAATTTCATATACTTGGATCAAAAACAAATCGAACTGTGAAAAAACTGGCACAGAAAATTGCTTTGTTCAAACTTGGACCATAAAAACAATGGAACTAATTCTTACCCACTTCTTCATTGGTCCAGGAAGTGGAATTAAAAAAAGATGAGCAACACAAAAACATCAAATACTGAATGTATTAGCATTGAAAATAAACTAAAATACCAAGCAACAAAACTACTAACCGCAAAAGTAATAAAAGAAGTCTACATCCCTAGCCTTAGTCTCAAACCACTAGAACTACTGCCTTGGAAAGATTTCAGTCTTAAATGACTGAACGTTAATGAGATGAAATAATTGTACAACGCGCATCCTTATAAATGCTACAGTATGAAACATGGAAGAAGAGTTGATGTTTTCACAATCAGCTAGATATCTGTGAATCTCCTATTACTATTCTGTGTTGGCAACATCAGAGAGCAACTAACTCAACGAAGTGTTCAGAAAAGTCGCAAGAAAGTATTCCACAAGTTGAAGTGGTTTCCTGTGTAGTTTTGTTTGAAATTTTCATGTTTTTGACCCCTCCCCTACCAGGTTGCAGGTTTCCGGCATTGCCTCACATCTCGTGTAGTTCAAACTGGTCCTGTTCGATGGGTTTGTTCACCCACAGTCCCAGGCCAGCTCGTTGAAACGCCTTCACCATCTCCTGCTTGGCTGCCTGGTAGTCGCCGTTCAGGAGCTTTGCTTCGGAATACTGGCGGGGCGTGTCGCTGTCGTGCCTGCCAGTCGTCGAAGACAGCTTCCCGAACAGCTTGTTCCAGCACTGGAAGAAGTAGTATTTGCTGCAGCGTGACGCCCTGCCGTGGTCGTCCTTCCCCGTCATGGCGTTCACCACTTCCAGCTCCGCGTCCGACACCGTCCAGTTGACGCTGAAGTTGGGCGCCTTCCCCGGCTGTCGGCTCTCTGCGTTACTGATGCCGCTCAGCAGGGGGCGGTTGAGGTGGTACTGAGGCGGGAGCTGCTCCAGCTCGCCCAGGCGCTGGTAGACGGCGCGGGAGAGGTGGTCGCCGTGGTACAGGCTGCCCAGGATGATGCTGCTGAGGTAGATCGGTTCCACAAAGTAGCTCAGCAGCGCCCCCTGGATGCCCAGCACGTTCCAGCGGGCGATCTTGTCGCTGCAGGACATGGTGAGGAGCCGCTCCCCCTGCAGCACCCCGTCCCACGTCTGGATGGAGCTGGACGACTTGACCGGGATCGTGCCCTCCCCGGACTCGATCTTCGTCCTGAGCTGCCCGCGTGCCTTACGGTTGGGATGGCGGTCGGCGGCCTCGGCGTCGGTGGCCGTCTCGTGGGGGCTGAATATCCTGGCGTCGCCGCAGGGCGATGTGCTGATGTAGAGATGAAACTGGATGTTCTCCTTCAGCCGGTACCCCTTCCCGTCTTCCTTAGGCTCAAACACGCTCTCCTCCCTCTTCTCCTCGTCAGCGTCCAGAAGCAGCTCCAGCTGGGAGTACAGGTAACGTAGGAGTGACCGTCGGGACACGATCTCGGCGTGACAGTCGTTGAGCGCCATGCCCTGGTCGCTCATGTACTCACCGTTGATACACTTGGTGCCAGTAGCGAGGGAGATGACCCTGGCATCGGCTGTCTCCACGTCTGTGCCTGTGTGGGGAGATAACACAACTGATTGAATTACATGGGTCAAACTTTGTTGTACTGTTTCCACTTCAAGGGGAATAGGTAAATATTATACTTTTTGTGTCTCAACAGTTGAAAACAATTTTTCTGACCACTCCTTGTATCAAAATTATTGCCTCTTTTCAGACATTCTTGATAGAAAATTAGTGCTAATGAGAGATGCAGAACAAATTCAATCAGCCATTGTTTCTCAACTATAACTTTTCAATAACTCCAACAAAGGATGGGGTACAAATTGCAAACAGCATTTTAGCTGGGAGCTTGTGAAAGAAACTGACACATAAAGAGCAAAACAAAAAAAATGCAATGGACTGATGCTTTAAATGACTATTTCTTGTGTCATATTTTCAATCTCCCTGCATTGTAAAACTATACGTCATACATGTAGCCTGACTAAATCTGCGCTCCTAGCGGCCGGCCAGGTATTACACCAGCCGCCCCCCAGAAGCGGCTGGTGTAATACCGGGCCGGCCACTAGGAGCGCAGATTTAGTCAGGCTAGTCATACATGTAGATGCATTTTGGCCTGTTTCTATAGCAATGATGTTGTATACAACAGAATACAAACTACATATTGCCCTTCTAACTACTTGAAAAGGCATCATGCTTCACCTCAGTACAGAATGATTTTAATAAGTTAACAACATGACTACAGGTATCCTACCAAAACATTTTCTTACAACAGAATGATCAACTTGCTATTTTCTTTAGTATAAACAACAGAAGCGCACTCACTGTCCTCACCTTTAGTCATCACCATCCCTGCTAGCACCTTACGGCGAGCGTGGGGGGAGGTGAAGCCATTGGTCAGCTCACTGAACTTGTCAAGGATCAGCCGGGATATATGGTCTGCCAGGGCCTGGAGAGGGGGGAGGGAGAAAGTTTTTACAATTAACGCAGTTAAGACATTAAAGAAACAAGGTAAGCAGAGATGGTAGACTTTATCCCGTTACCCAATCTGCTTTGTTACCCTTCCGGTCCAATAGGAAATAGCAGCACTGAGCATGTATGGCAATGAAGCATTGTGCACATCTGTATTTGGAACACACACACACACACACACACACACACACACACACACACACACACACACACACACACACACATGCATGCATGCATGCATAGACACAAACAATGTACACACACACACACACACACATGCATGCATGCATGCATAGACACAAACAATGTACACACACACACACACACACACACACACACACATACACACACATGCATGCATAGACACACACAATGTACACACATATACACACGATGCATGCATAGACACACACAATGTACACACACACACACACACACACACACACACACACACATGCATACACACTCACACACAAACACATACACATTGCATATAGACACGCGCATGTGCATATAGACACATACAAAACTGGAAACTTACTAAATAATACTTTTTCTGTTTTCATGTTCCAAAATAGACCAATTCAGTCTTAAATTTAAAAATTCTAGAGACAATTAAATCAGGGTGGCCTTAGGTTGCCAGAGGATTGGACTTCCTCAGAAACAGAAACAACACTGCCAGTACCTGTGTCTGGTGAATGGGGACCCCCTCGGAGCTCATGATGGGTTGTTTGCCGGGGGAGGGGGTGAACTGGTAGTTGAAGATCTTCTGCAGCGCTGCTTGTGCCGCTCGTGCCTTGGCCAGTTTCTTATTCCTCCCGGAGCCCTCGAAAGTCTGCCCGTCTATCGTCACAGCCATGACAAAGTTCTTGGCGTGGCTCTCCCCGGTTTCCGACACGAACTCATACTTCAGCCCCGGTCTGAGCTCGTTCAGGATCATGACGGGGTTCTTCCCGCCGGGTGGTGTGTATGCGCTACCGTACGGACTGTGCATAGCAGCGGAGGGAGGGAGGTCTGCACCGTTCAGTGGAGTGGCTTCGTCTGTAGGGCGGTCGGGGGAGTATGCCTGGGGTTCGTTGGGTTTCTGTTCAAACGCGTTGAAGAGAGTGTCTGAGTCTGCGTGGTCTGACGTGAAGTCAGTGTTGGTGGGGGCAGGTTTGCGTCCCATGGCCTGGTAGGCCTCCGACGCGTTTGGAAACTGTACAAAGGACCTCAGGGCCTGCTCTGCTGCGTGGAGCTTTGCCTTCTTCTTTGTACCGCCCCTGCCTTCAAACGTCTGGCCGTTCACCTCGACCGACATGATGAACTCGGGGGCGTGTACGGGGCCAGCTCTGAGACACAAACTTGAACTGCAGTCCCGGCCGCAGCTCATTCAGCTGCATCAGGGCATTTTTGGGGAGGGCAGGGCCGAGGGACTTTTTCCGCTTCTTCTTGGGCCGCTTGGGTGGGGAGAAGATGTCCTCTTCCAGAGGCCGTTTGAGGGAGATGGTGTCTGTGTCAAGCATGGTGATGTCTGGCTGCACGTTCTCGTGGGGCGTGTTCTGGTTCTCCTTTACATCACCGTTTGTGCTACCTGTGAAACAACACATAACAACAGCATCAATGGGTGTGATGCTTAACATCATAATAACTCTTACAGGCATTCAATGCAATTCCAGGCTGACAAAACTTGGGCTCTTGGTAACAATTGAAGATAGTGAGCAGCTTTTAACACCAGAATACAATCATTCAAACATGTGTCTTTAGAACTTTCCTATGTATTTGTATGTATGTCTTTTCTTTGCCATTTATAGACAAGGCTATGACCCTTGCAGTTTCATTTCAAACTGTAGAATGCAATTTCATTCCAAAGATGACCAACATGCAAGAAAGAGTGTATTGCCCAATAAGTTTGTCTACTCTCAGTCTCAAGTTATACCACATACAAAATATACAATTTTCTTTCATCATTAAATCATTGACATAAGACTCCACCGAAAAGCTATCCCGATATTAACTTATACCTCATTTATCGGAAACAACCACTAGTCTTCATTGAGCCTGTAATACGTTGATGAGTCAATGCAACTGCTGGCATCATGGGACATCTTGTTCCAGCCTATCATGGTGTAACAAAAAGCCACTATCTTGGTCCTGTGTCAGAATAGGCCAGACAGGCTGGCACCATCTCTTAACTTACAATAATTTCATCCTTGTATGTAGCGGCAACTGTGACAGATACCAGCATCCTTTGCCTAGTAAATGTAGCCATGGTGGACTTGTGCTTCATACATGTCAACTTTAATATCAATTTAACAATACTCCTGACAGTATCTTTGTGACTTGGACCATAATAGGGGACATTGCCACGAATCATACAAATGACAGCGATAGTTTAACTGGTATCTGCTCATCAATGGTTACAGTTAGTATATGTTTACAAGCAAAATGAACAAGAATAGTAGAAGCATTTGCAGAGGAAACAGATTGAAACAGAGACAGAATCATTGTATTACCACCCACGCACGCCCTCCTAGATAATGTACATTACAGAGATACATTGTATGATTGAATTATGTCTCTGTACTACTTAACCCTAACAAAATAACTTCATCCACAAATCTTACAGTTCCACATTCTACTGATAGGTATTCGAATGTTGGCATTCCACCAAGACTATAATGGGTTTTATGCCTTAGAGCTTTGTTGCCAACAGAACCATCCAAATCACAGCAAGACAGTCGCTAATGTTACGACATTCACTCATAGAATCTTCCTGCAAAAGAGTGACTTGCATATCTGGTTTTATGCCTTGGTACCTAAATCTGTTACCAACAGAGGTTTTGGTTGGTTCAGAACCAAGAAACCATCCCTACAATGTTAAAATTGGTTTATCAGTTTCACTTACTACTCTTCCAGGACAGTTGTGACTTATATACTACGCTAAAAGCAATAATGTTTGTATTCCCACACGATCATACAGATTTGGTGTTGTTGCTGAGTATTTAATCAGAACACTGTGACTGTTTCCTGAAATATCTTCCCCTGGCATGTAGGAAGGTAAGGAGTTGTCAGACAATTGTGGATGAATGGTGCTGGCTACACACAGTTACGCTGACAACACAACTAATGCTTCCTATTTGGCCGTAATGGCTTGAATGGTTTCCTTGTCCTCGCCCAGTTTTCACTCCCATGAATACTTGATGGCGTGATATCGATACCGTACGCCGAGGGGTGAAGGGCAGACGGGAGATAAAAGGCTTCCCGCGAGAGCGGCGGGGGCTATCATATTCCGAGTCACGACCAATTTCCTAAGCGAGACGTTACAAAGGGGAAACTAACGACGCTTGTAACCACGGATGCCAACCCTCTCCCTGGAGACTCAAGTCAACTGCAAACTACCGATATGAGGTGCAAGTTGTAATACGCGCAGCAAACCAGTTTGTTGTGAATACACCATGTATACATTGTAACCCACATACTATATAGTACAACAGTCCAGACTTAATTAGAATAGCACAGGAGAACTAAAAGAAGGTCACTCTGTTGCGTGGATAAAGCCTTATAATAGTGTTCCTAACATGTTTGTGTATGACTCAGTGTTTACAGTATAGAAGAACACACAACTGAACACAGTTAACACCTTCTAAAAGCCATTATTGGGAGAAATTTTGTTGCCATGCCAACTACATTCAGGTTACGTTGTAGGTTCATGGCTGCTTGAATATATACTTTGAGTTTTGTCCTGGTTTGAAAGCATGGATACACCAATGTCCTTAGTCATCAACAAGCTGGGCTGATAAAGGCTTCATCAGGCATGATCAGTCTTCTCATAATTGTTTGTTTCACATAACACACCCATTTTGTACAGTACAAATGTAAGTATACCGGTATTCTGAATACATGTGAGATCGAACTGTAAGGTTTTTAAAACCACTCACATATTGGGAAGGACCCCTACTCTTTTTGATAAGTGAGGGAATACATGTAGGTGTTAAGTGCCTTTCCAAGGACACAACAGTGGGGTCTGGCAGGGACTCAGAACCTTCAAATTCTGTCAGTCAACTAACCACAAGACCACCTTACCACCTCTCATAGAACTCATAATCCTGACACCTGTCATTCAAGTAGAATCAAGTACTGTATATATATCTACAGCCTTTAAAATTACTGCACTGAAATTTGTCTGGAGATGACTAGAATATTGTAAGTATTCCTCATTCCCAGACCCCTACGTTTTCTAAAAATGCACCTAAATTTAGAAGAATGGCTCAGGCAAAGCCCTTTTTTAGCACACATGAATATTTATGGTAATTTTTCAGTTGGGATTACAAAATGCATTGATTAGACGGGGGTGAATTTTCTGGTTGGCCGGAGTGCAGACAGGAAATGAACGGTCCAGCGGCGCTAGAAGCACTCTCCTGTCGCGGCAGTGGCTGCACCTGCGGAGTACGAGAGGCCTTCGTCATCAATCACAGACGTCCATAACAACGACATACGCTCCCGCCGCAATACTGACACAAAATTACACCAACACCAGATGTTGTGTTACTGTGGAGGTCAAGCTCCTCTACCCCAACACAAAGGACAAGTGTGTTCGACGTCTTGACCAGATCACTTCAATCTTCATCAAAGCAATTTGCTTGAAAACTAATGGGAACGTTTCTTGTTTCTTTGTGTGGGGAACAAAGGCTTAACCTTTAACGTTCCACGGGCTAGTTCACTCACCACAGTCAGCAGAAACAAGAGGGTTAATCCAATACTTCATGAAGTACAAGCCAATAACACATAATCTAATGTAAAGGCTATATATTCTTGATTCCCAGACATTTGAAATCCAATATTTAGGGAGAGTACAAGATTAAAACAGGGGCCTAACAGGAATCCTTGACTTTATTCAGTCCCTAATACTACTATATGACCAAGGGTGCCAATTATTGATTAGATTGGTTTGACTGTGTACAAGAGACTGAGAATAGGATGACACACAAAGTTTGATGTAGGAATTGACAGAAAAGACCATGCAAAGTTCAAAGACGTACGAAAATACAAAGCTAAGCATTTGTTCACGACATCATTGACGTCATGTTACACCATAGTTTGATCCTGATTGACAGGATAATCATTACATTAACCACTAGTAGTGACAAACTCTAATCTCCTAGACTAAGCTGATTAACAAGACTTATGCATGGTGAGGGGAATCAGGATAATCTAGATTATGTAAATTGAGTTAGAAGACACTCTCAACCTGAGTTACAGTCATACATGTACTTTCAAACTGTTCTGCAACTCAAAGGAATTTGAATCATTGGAATTTTCGACCATATCTGACATAAGTATTGTAGAACATGTGATTTTTCTGGGCGTCTGATGTCAGCAGTCTATCTGGTTAAAAAAAAAATCCTGAGAGTCAAATTCCTTTGAGTTTTGAGAACAGTTTCTTCCCATCATATTACTTTCCAACAAATTGAGTTAAACTTACTAGTAGACTGTGACTCTTCTTATTAAAACCAGAAGTCCACACATGGATGACTTCATCATTCCATCCAGTTGTTTCCTCTGACAACTCTTGGTCCGCTGTCTACAGACTGAAACAGTTGGAAACTGCAACTGTTGAAGCACCAGCCAACATGTCCTGATGGTGACCATAGCAACTGAGCCTACCCACAGTCACATGACCATAATAAACACAGTCCCACTCGAGATCTGTCCCAGACATGGCAAGGACATGGAACACTACATGTCTGGGCTTAAAACCATCTAAAAATCTCTCTTCCCAGTCACATCACTAAAAATGTATGGACTTTCCACATTATTGGACTTTCTATATCATCACATACAGTAATGACCTACGAAGACAGTTGCAGGATGCCCAAAAATGGCAAAAGCCAGTACAGAAAGTAAAAAACACCACGACTGCACAGTCAAGCATAGAACTGCCTCCAAATCAACCAGCCTAACAGTCCCTTTTAAGGCTTAAGTAGACCATACATTACCACATTCTCCATCAAGAGTAGAGCCCTGCTATTTGTGTGAAGTCTGGCTGGTCTGCAGTAGGTGTTTGTAAATGTCCTCTCTTCAGCGCAGTAATTGGGTTACTGATTATGTCGTGAGCATTCCGGCAAACAGCTTACCCCACATCTAAATCCCGTGGGGACTGTCAATAATACCAGTAATCAACTTCACACGAATAACGGTCAGCCGACCCTAAAAATGAAACTACGGACACCCATTTCATGCTTAGGAGGGCCACTTTTCATTGTGGTTTCCGTAAACCCTCCGATATACACTTAACTTAAGAACAAATTGAGTTAAAAGAATGTACTTCTTCTGAAAGGTTTCTTTAATTGTTGTCAGAGACGATCCCCTTCCTCGGCACTGCTGTATTTGGCCACTTTGTGTACATAGACAAGAGTAAGTATCGAAGGAGGTGGCAGCCTTGTGTGACTATGTCAGAATGCGGTGGCCTTGTTTACCCTCGACAGAAAAACTGTTGCCAGTCGCGCAGCTTCGCCACCACTGCCACATTCCTAATCATTTTCCAAGGTTGCAACAAGGTTATTGTGAAAAAACATTGACTCAGTGGACACAGACTTGTACATTGTGCTCTAATAGATTGATGTCAAAAGATCACATGTAAAACTTACTACTAAAAGAAGGTGTGTTTTCTTTTGCAAGTGAGAATTCTTTAAGACTAAGTCTTGTAACAAATTTTTGACATCATTCTTCGCTCTGTGGTCAGCTGTGCAGCAGGAAAAGTAAAGAGCATTCTTCCAATGCTTGACGTCTTCATTTCAAGAGACCTACATACACATGTCTTAATGGTATGGGGTAAGACATTCTCACAAACCTGACATTCTGTTGAAGTAGCCTTTTTTTTAAACCAAAGAAAATATGCTCTACAGACAAAACAAAAATCTACCCTCTAAATCCGTTAAAGTCCACCTTTTTGACACAAATTTCTGACTACAAATCAAGTGCAAGTTGTGCAACATAATGAATCCTGTTCTCAAAATAACAAGAAATAACAAAATGCCCCTCTTCCATGATACTATCAAAATGTTATACATTCAAGACGTAAGAATAAAATTTATGATATCGTAACAGGATCATCCAAAGATACATTAATATACAAGTGTTACAACCACAGCCTATATTAACTAAACGTTTTAGAAACTTGGCAAATTGGGGTAAAATTCTACCATGTAAAGCTGGCCTGCGAGGCACATTACTTAGCAACAAGGGTGAGTGAAATGTCAAGTATTAGATTTGTGCTCCTTTTACAAAGTCTGAATGACTTGAAAGGGATAGAACTGTACCTGAAGCAACTGCCGTCAGATTCCCAGCAAAATCCATCTCTCCAACTGAGGAACAAGAAATCCCAGTTCTGTTCAGAGAGTTAACTAGATAGACACTTCCTTTTCCGACGAAATCTGGAGCAAAATTATCCAACAAAGGAGAGCAAACAGTCTGGACCTCTTTTGTACGGTTAACTGCGAGGATAAATGGGTGGAAACATGATCCCTTACCGGATTCCAAAACCAGAGCACCACTTAAAAAATCCTCCAATCACACCCTACGACACTAAGCACACAAGAAGTAGCAACGCCGAGCTAACAATCAAACACTTTGCTGAAGAGTTCCACAAATATGGAGAACGGGCCGAGCAAGTGTGTTCCTTGTTAACTGTCACTTCTACAGTCTACACAAACAGGCAAATATTAGGACTCGCACCCTAGTCTCAACAAGGGTTGTTAATAATGGTCTTGGTACACACTCATAAGTTAAGAAAAGCAACGTCAAGTTTCGACTCCTAACCTCAAGACAAAGAAATTTATTGAATTCTCCTTTAAGTGCAGTTCTGTGAGTTAGAAAATAACAACATTGAAGTTGGAAGAGTTGAATTTGCCTACATAAGTCATGCGGCTAGTGATAATTTTACTCAGAATTTGACCGAAATGATGTACGCTGCGTCGCAGTAACATTGCACATGTACATGTACCTCAGAAAGAGAGTTAAAAATGCATCTTTTTAGAAATCACATTATGTGGTCATGATAGAAAGACATATTGATAAATGAATCTTAAGAGAATTTCAGCATTTCTGCAACCATAATATGATATTTTTGTTTTCACTGAGGCTCAAAAGACATAAATCTCATAGTGTGTATTATTAAGAATTTAATCAGCAACATACAGAACATGTTTATAAAAGTAAGAGGAAAGATGGGGTGATGAGACACAAGTAAAACATTGAGATTGCCCAGCACAGAGCTCACCCCAGAACCCCCAATAGTCCTGTTAATTAAAACCATTATCAGGATATGGCAGAGGGACTCTTGTCAGAAAATTTAATCAAGGAAAAGCAAATTAACGTCATTAACTGCTGCCACCTTTCCTGTGTCCTCTACACTGCTCCAAGGTAGCATTAGGACATTGCGATATGACCGCTCGCACCGTACTGTAATTTTGAAGTGGACAGTGTCCTGAATACTGGGTCTACGTCCGAATGAATGAATTTTTATTTAAAAGGGTCAAGGCAGCTTTTGTTTATAGAAGTTCCTGTTTTCAGCAGAATTTTACAACATACATGTGTACCAATACTTGTACAATGTACACATAAGAACAAGAGGCCTAGTACAGTATGCTTCTATCACATTGTACACAATATATCTAAAGACAAGAGAATGGCACAATGATTATGATATGTGTAGCTATATCTGTAGACCTATACACATGTAATACACATTTTGTACACAATGTAACAATAGCCACTGTCATTTTATGGTAAATTTGAACCAAATGTATATTTAACTGTCATATTAGTGGGTACCACAACAAGCATAATTTATTATTACAGACCACTGCTAAGTTTTTGAGTTGATTTATGCACTTTTTGTCTTGAAAAACACAAAACTAAATGCAATTGGTTGGTTTCACAATGTTTTCATCCATAAAGCCTTGCAACATTCATTGTATTCAGTTAAAAGCAATCCACCAGATCCGAGAATGAAACACAAAGGACAACTAAAAGGCCAGTCAATTTCTTGTGATCACAGCAAGCCACACTTCTCTATCAACACAGTCCAAAAACATCAATGTTACTGTGTTTCTAGAACCTCTAATAACCAATCATTAACATAACCTCTGGCCAGATGGTGTCCTCTGAAATACTAGACTGCAGCATATCAGGACTGATTGAGTGAGTGAGCATATCTAGCCATAAAACTATATGAAAATGTCATTCCTATACCTGTTGATGCCATCTTTCAGTTTCTGTTTGATGAATTTTATTGTTGCCATTAACATTATATTTTACACTTTGTACGTGACAGTATAATTGATATCCAGGTAGACCATGTAACTAATTACTGCAATGTAAAACTGTGTTGGTCAGAACTGTCAGATTGACGGCCAACCCAGCTGACCACAGTGAAATGTTGTATTTTGTTAGTGTGTGGTTGACCCTTTTGGTTAGCCATCATCACCTTGGCTTGCTGGGAAGTGTAAATTCTGCAAGGACTCTGTTTACACCAGGGCCATGTTGAAGGGTCTAAAGGGGTTTTATACACAACCTGTGTGCCCCCATGATAATGCGACAGACACGTACAGTTCAAGAAACCGCAGATCAAACATTCAAACCATCAACTCCCAACTCCAACAATAAAAATGATAAGTGGAATACGATCATAATTATAATCATCATGTAAGCAAGGGGCACTGACACCCTCATATTACCTTTTTTTAAATAAAATAACACGATATAACAATTTTACAAGCTCTGACAGTGATAAAACTGAACAGAGTACTGCACATTTTAACAGGGTAGGATTTTTACAGGCATTGAGGATGATACAAAATGTCAAATACCATAATCACTGAGACAGTTTCATATGTGTGCAGTCATGCATGTGATGGGGATTATCTCATTACGCTGATGTGTGGAATTCTATAATAAAGCTCATTTATAACTCTTACAGGCCATGTAATCATCCAGGATCCCAGTGAATTAGACTCTAATGACATACAATTGCATCTGCATTGTACAGGTAATCACACATCAAGTTCGTCGTAAAAACATATAAAACCAGCAGGTAACATATTTATAGTCATGATGCTCATACTTTTATTGCTGGGTAATATCTTGTCTGACCTTTTTTATGACCATGGTAATCAAATTATTAATTACCTTCATCAGGAAGCTAACTTCAAATGTCGAGACTATTGCTGTATAATAGTGTGCATGGTACGTTTACATAACATATGTTGTAGGTAATCCTATACTGACAAATACCAACATGGACATGTATGTACAGAGGTGCACCCATGGTGAGTCAAAATACCATGTGTTATCACAGGTCCAATTTTAGGTCAGCAACATGCATTATGTATAAAAAAAATTATATATACGTATATAATCTGCACCTAGTATTTCAAGCTCGTAAAAGACTGTGAAGGTCAGGGGCATTGAAGTGATATTATCGTCTATCCTTGGCACTGTTTCATGATCAAAACGGGTTTTGTATCATTAGTACTTTATCCACATAGCAGTGTTCAGGCTTAGCCAGGATAGGCAAGATAAGGAAAAGGCAGTTGGACTCGATAATCAAACAGGACATCTTGGTGCTGAACACATCTACATGTACATGTACCTTAACTGCTCAAGGGCATCATTGGTGGAAGTTGCCAAGATATGAACGATAAGGTGGCACAAGTACATGTATAGGTTAATGACATCAACATGTAACAAACAGGAAAAAAACAAACCTTGAAATAAAATATAGACAGCACAACTGTATTCAAATTCAAAAAGGAATTCGGTTTGATGATTGTATATTGTAGCCTTGTTCATGCTTGAAATTTTTAATGACCACTTTGGGTACTTGACCTTAAAAACATTTGACATTAGCAATTTGTTCAAAGGGACAAGAAGTGTTTCAGTAATGTTTCTTTAAGGGTTTGGTCAATACTAAATTAAACCTTTAGCACACTGAAGTAGCTGTTTGGCTACCAATTCTCTTGTAATTATGGGGTTAGGCAGCAGTGAGAAGGTTAATATATCTGCTTTCCAACCACCCTGCTTTTTGACATCACGAGTTTGGTAAACCCCTACCACACCCTCCCTGGACAGGAACTACTTTCTGTAGCAATCCAGCACCTCTTTTACACAAAGAGACATTAAACCCATCCATACAAATACTTCAGACAAGAGTTCTTGATACTAAACAATAGAAACTCTGGACAAAGTTTAAGTATTCTGCTGTACAGCGTAACCTCCAGTCAAGCCCTTCAGAGAGAAACAGGAGAGGTACTTGTGATTGGAGCACTGTTTCTGTATCATTTGAAAATCCAGGTGCAGAGGAACAAAGAGGAGAAATCCAACACTTCGCTGGAAATATTTGTTCAAGGACATAAAAAATATACAAAACAAAAAGCTAAGGGTTTGAAAGGTGAAGGGCAACTAATCTGAGAGTTCTTGAGTTAAGAACTTAATATCCAATATAATAATAGAGTCCCATACACCTGGCTTTATAAAAAAAAACTGTGGTAAAAAAAACTACTTTGTCTTCGTGACCTCCCCTCTAGATGTTATGCGGATTTTTACATGCAGAAGTTCCACCAATAAAAGACCAAAATTGAGGTTAAAGACCAATTTGAATAAACTGTCAGCCGATTCTGATGAAAAAGCTGGACACAATGACATTATATTTCAAATATTACAACGATAAACCAGTAATTGAATGTAATTCATGACATTAGTAGACTTTAAAGTGCAGGCATATGAGTAGATATAGTTAAGCTTGGGTGTTATTTGAAGTTTCCTTTGAACTCTGTTTGATGTAAAATGTAATGATCATAAAACCTATTAACTTATAATAAGTCTTACAAAGCATTAGCCCAGACTAGTTAGCACACATCTAGCTTTGAAGCCCGTAAAATTAATTCCTCCAATTTGTCAAGACTCTATACTAAAGAGACAATTAGTTTTTTCCTTTCCCACATCAAATGTCATCAAAGCTGGTAAGATCAGATATCACGAAATTAAGGGTTATTGGGTCTGGTATAGTTCTGCATTAAATTTATCTACTTCAAAGGCCATGTGTAATTATAGCATAGTATGTAACACAATCTAACCCTGTCCAAGGCTCTTCTCAAAGGAAGGGCTGCTAGAAGCATGATTTAGACAGACTGGGTCATAATTTGCAAGATAGAGCAACAATCCCTCTAGCAGTTTCATCTCTAACTGCAGTTTTCTTTCAAGCTACAGATTACAACTGTCAGTGAGTAACATGATGAGAATGTACTGTATTATCAAACTTTGTAACACACAGTTGATGTATGTAGAAGTTAACACAAGGTTATATAAGATAAGGTGTGACTTAATGCTTGAGACCGTGTGACAGCAAAAGTCACAACTTGTTCTGTGGAGATAAACCCAAGTCCCCCAGATGATCTAGACGCTGCGGCACCGCATTCGTCACAAATCCACCAAACGCCCTTGTGTGCAAATCTGTCAGAGCGCAAACCCCACTGATAACATTTTCCCACAACACTTGAGAAAAGCATTTCTCTCCCAGCGGTACTCGAGGTGAAGACATCACCGTAAACCGTCATCTCCCGTGTTCTCGTAATCACAAACATGCCCCCCTCCCGACCATCTGCCATTTATAAAAAGGTCCCGTACGTGTGCACCGCTCCCTCTAGGCCTCTGCTGGAGAGAAATTCATTAACGAGCAACGTCGTTCATCATTTTTCCTTTATTACATGAGCTAAATTAACCAGGCTTAGCCCCATATCTCGCCATTCTTTATCTTTATGAAGTGGTGAAACAGAAGGGGTGATTAGGCCCAGGAAACAAAGGGGACTCTGATTAACTGACATCATTACCTCTGGGGTCTGATGAGACCAAGTGAACCAGCAGAAATGGAGGAACTCCTGTGGGCGTGCTTAGACGGGTCAGAACAGCTGAGACCAACTTTTTATATACTAATGGGAAGGACAGAGACAGAGTTTAGCTATATTTGTCAAAGCTGTCAGCTAATGCACGGTGGACAAATAAGGAACCAGAATATGATAGAAATATTCCCATATGGGTAAAGAACTATGGAGAAAAAGAATGGGCTAGAAATTCCCTTAAAATCACAAATATAATAGATACATTAACATGAATAAAATTGCAATAAATACAATGCATACCATAAAATTTGTGAAACAAAATGTACGCAATACATTGGAACACACCTTTATGTCATAAAGTACTCTATGACAATTCGATACAACTGATCACAAAAGTAAAACACTAACTGTATCTTACAAGTCATTATCCTTCCTTGGGACAATCTAGTATGTGAGATAGAAAGACTGCCAGAAGACCTGATAGCAGATACATGTAAGTCATCTGGTCCAACCCCAAATGTAGGTTAATAGTGTCAAGAATGGCAGGACTGAGTGACTGACTTGATTGCCCCACAGCAATCTACTGTTGGTCCAGCCTAACACTTAACCCAATTCTGTAACATCAACTCATCTGTCAGAGTGTATGATTAAATCACTGTCAGTGTGCCAGACTTCTATAGTAAGGAAATCCCGAAAGACATATATAGGGAAAAAGGACTGTCATTGTATATGGGTAGTCTATGGGTAGGAAATTACATTATTAAGTTGTGACTTTTCAGCTTTCAAATTCACTTCAATGCTTTAAAAGCAGTTAGGCAGATACAGCATGGTATGTTCTCAATGTACAAATATAGCTTATCTTTTCAAAGAATTACCTGTTTTTGTATGTTCAAGCAGTTACGACATGTACAAAGACTTAAAAGAAGTTTTGACACCAGGTCTTATGGAGTTTCACATACCTGTATCTGTACATTAGAAAGTCTGAAGATGAGCTGTTAAAGGTTTCGGTGCCTTTCTCCATGTTGTGAGAAAGGACAGCTTTAATTGGTTGAATTTGAAATGGCACGATCTACTCTGAGGGCAGGGGTCATACAGATGATGAAAGAAAATCATTACAGTAGTAGTCATCAACTCTAGTAACAAGAAACGTTTCTTGAAGAAAGATGGAAAATCGATTCAGTTAAAGACCATCTTTGCCAAGGTTAGAAAACGTTATTGTAAAGGTTGGCATTTTTGAAACTTGAAGTTGATTCTGCTTCTGACGTTTCTTTGCACTTGTACCCCCATTACTGAGCGTTATGGTAACAATAATTAGATAAAGATCGACAATTCTGGCTGCTAACACCAAAAACAAGCATCACTCATACCTTCCAAATTAAATCAGCAACTTGTAACAGACACAAGATTTATAGCTGTCTCAATAATTATGTAAATAAGTAGCGAGTGAGGCAGGCTAAAATATTATGATTACATTAATTTAGTAATATCTGTCTGGATGTTCACCATTGGTATAGAAAACAACAATCATCTGATTCAATGATCTTGAAACAATGTTTTACATGTAAGATACTAGAGTCAAGTTTACAACACTATAGTTAGGACTCCAGAAAGACAACAAACAAAGTGTAAATTTGTGACACAATTGATAATGGGACTTGATGATATAAATGATGATACATCCATTGACCTGTGGGAAGACATCTGCTCTCATCAAAATATTTAATCAGCCTGTGACACTTGTGCTGAGAAAATTGATTATTTCCTGGGTGATGATTATGACTTTGCATAAATTGTCACACATATAGATGTACATAGCAGCATCTGTTCATATACCCCTGGGGTGTCTCAGAAATTACAGTATAGATATCTCTGTACATAACACCATCATTATGATTTATCATAGAGCAAATAAAGCTATCAACATGGGAGTATATGTGACTATGTACTATACATGTACCTATAAGACAGATATAGATATTCCTTTTGAACATAGTCTTTTTAAAACCTACTGACTAGTACATGTAGTAATAGACCAAAAGGCAATTGCTATTATAATAATGAAATACATGTAATCTTTTACCATTACATTGAGAATCAATGATATCATTCACTTTGCAGGCTGTAAAGCCACAATAGAAATAACTGACTTTGGGTATGACTGACTTTACTGTACAGTAAGAAAATTGGCATGCTAAAGAAATTTTCTTGTAAAGCCAAAAGGCCTATTATATACAATGTGAAATTTAGTTGACAATCATGGAACAGATTTAATTTTCCAAACTGTAAACTAATACAACACTGCAAATTCCCTTTTGCTACATACATTTGTGTAAGGTGATGTACTACGTATATACTAATACTGTATCCCCGGTATTATAGTGTCATGACATTTTTACTAAAGGTTGATTAGCAATATCATTAAAGCAATCCAATTAAATTAGCATAATAATGTGTTATATACAATTTTCCTGGCCACATCTTTGTATCAGTACACATGTATAAGCCTAATGCTTTTCACTAGCAAATTCAGTACCAGGAATTTGAAATTTCACAGTCTCCTATAGTACATTCAAATTGTAATACTATGATGCATAACTTTCAGTCTAAAATGTTCAGATTTCTTACTATGCATGAAGATCTTGGAAACGTTGTCCACTTTGTGGCAGCCCAACTTAATCAGTATACAACAAATGAAAGAAATGTTTAGGTTTACCTGAGTTGTAGGAAGACCGGTTTTAGCGTGATAACCACAGGATCTCTTCGGTCTAGGAGGGCCCACGTTGTTAACGTAATGACCGGCGGGATATTGGAGATCAATGTAAGGCAATAACCAAAAACCTCACTCTGCATATTAAATGTATAGACTCAACCATTATCAACTACAGGGGGGTGGAAGTTACATACTACTAACACACAGAGCAGTGTGATCAGTTATCGGAAAACCGTTGCCAAATTTCATGTGAAGATTGATACACACCGTCATTGCGGACGGACTAATTTTGTCTTTTAATTTTCTCGCCCAGGCGACTCTTTTCCAGGCTGATTCCTTGTCGGTGTTGTTTTCATTTCCGGTTGGTTGCTGATGATGAATTATCATGGGGCCGTGCAGGAAATTGTCCGCCCAGCCTACCGTGTTCCCGCGGTCTCCCGCCGGTGCTTCCGACGGCGCTACTGCCATTTTATGAAGCTATTTCACCCAGGGTAGCCAAGCACGGCGCACTTGGGTGTCGTGGTTTAAATTAAAACATGTCCGAGGCAGTTGGGCTGATGAGAGTGGGCAGAGATCAATGAGGTGGAGACACCGTGACATCATCAGGGAGAAGGGAAGGAAACAGGGCTGAACTGGGTTGTCTGCAATAACATGGCTTCCAATGAAGTAAGAATACGATGTGATTGACATTCAGAGACTTTCTGTTAGCCTGTTTCCTAGTTGGCTTTTCTGGAGTAGAAAAGGGGGGAAAAGAAAACAATACATTGTGCTTCGTAACACTTAGATTATTGTTTTTGTACCAGACATAGATAACCTGAACCACTCTTTTAGTCTATTTTAAAATAATATTAATGTTTGATGTTTCCAGTACTAGTACTGTTGTCTGCTGCTCTATCAGAGGAAGTTAAAAGAATACACACATAAACTTTACTGTACAACAATTGTATGGTGCATGTACCAAGTACAGTATTGGATGAAAATGGGCCTTTTACAATCATTCCAAGAATTTCTAATGTTTAGATATTCTTTAAAATATTTTCCTGTGTACCATACTGGGGTTGTCACATGTCTATGTACATAAAACACAAGACATTGCAGACTGGTTTCGTCATGGCCCAGTTCAGGTTAGGTGTAGCTGGTAGACATCAGAAATACCTGCACAACTCCAACTTGACTTGATGCACGTAGGTGGTGTTTGCAGCCCTGTACATGTACCAACATCAGTCTCTGTCATCCCAACTCTCAGCAGGGATTTTCCCTGATCATCTGTCACCCTGTCAGACCAGACATGGGGTAATGTACAGGACCAGGAGAGAACCAGGGGAGGTGCGGGGAACTCTTAACTTCATTACATCTTTACTACCTGCTCCCAGCTGAGAACATCCCAGGTCATTTCTGGGTGGATGAGTTAATGACAGTGGAATGAAGCACATTACAAATGTAGGCACAAACTATATTAGCCACACTTGTACATGGAAGTTTTCAATAAATAGCTTTAGCACAGGAACAGCTTCAAGATAGACAAACATATAAGTTATGTACAATCACATGACGTTTAACCAATAAACACATTTTAAAGTTTCCAGCATCAAATAATATGTAGATTCAAAAATCTGACAGAACCAAGCTTTGGATGGCTCCAACCTCAAGTTACTTGTATAATGGGTAATGTAGAAGTCATGTTACATATATAAGTACATTGTATAACCTATAGAACAGTCCTTTCTGTTTATGGCCATTAGGTACAATGATAAAGCAACTTGTCATAATCATAATGACAAAGTAAACAAATGTATTTCTGTACATGTATGAAGCAATACCAAATCAATCAGGTAGGTGGCACTCCTGCAAACCAAAAATGGCTCTTATGGGTGACTTTGTACATGAACATTGCAACAGTTAAACATATTCTTGTACTACAATGTATTGATTAAATATGCCATGACTAACTCTCAATAGGGTTAACATAGGTTTACCCTTTTGCTTTGAATCTTTGAATGTTTGAGGTAGGCCCCAAGAGGATTTTTGTGACAAAGATGTGGTAAAATTAGGTGACACAAAACAGCGTCCCTCAATGTCAGACTGGAACCTGGGAAATCATCTACCTCTTCAGAGTGACCTGTCAATCTATCAGAGTGCCTGTTGGGCTTACCTCAGGCCGTCCTTTCAATTATAGCCAAGTGCCTGATAGATGGGTGGTAAGATTGCTTTTGCCACTCTGATAACAATGGCTCTGGGGGTCCTATTTTCTCCTTAGTGGTGCAATGTTCACACAGACACCTGTCTTCTTAACTATGATCTGGCATTATATGATTTTGCACTATCAGTAGTGACCAGCACTTTCAAAGAATCATTACAGGTTAAACACATTTAATGCTAAATAATACTGCACTTTCATTTGTGAACTTGACCTACATTTCCACACCAAGTACATGTATCAACAAGATCCATCCATACATTTGTAACTTCTCGAGTTATGACATTGACCTATATACAAACCCTAACCAAAGCTGCTCCACCAATCCCAAACCAAAAACAAACCCTTCTGATGAAGGCAATTAAATGAATGACAAATTGAGCACAAAGAACATCGTTGAAGAGGGCCCAGCAGACCAATGCAGGTCTCGGGCCTAGTCTTGTGCTCTCACGAGACTAGACCACTCCGTGAAAAAGATCTGACTGATAGTCATCGAAAAATAACTTGTCACTGATAAAAGAATTCTCTAGTAACTAAGCACAAAGAAATAATCTAATCTAAAATTAAGAACATAGACACTCTACTTTAGCAAAACAACATTATCCAAACATATTACATGTAAATATATATACAAATCTAAATCTTGACAGCATAAATGTATTAAAGATTTAGTGTTACATGCAGATTTACAGACACCATGTATCCATACCATGGAAGTTAATATTGTGAGAGACAGGTTATTAAATCAAATCTTTCAGTAAATGGATATGAATTGCTCATCTGTCTGCTTGGATAAGACAAGTGTTTGGAGGCTCCTGTCATGTGTGATGTTCAATAATTCATGGCTCATTATTCTCTTTGTGTCCCCGTCAGTACTTGATATGATACATGTAGCTAGAACATTAATGATGAGGGTTTATTGTTGATGTAACATCAACATTACCCTTACATTGCTGTTTTGAAACATGTTTCCAAAAATATATTCTTAAGCCATAAGCTTGTTTCTCTGAATGATAGCCAAGCTTGTGTTTCAAATAATAATTGAAATAGGCATGTTACACTGTAAGAACAATGATTTTGGCCTGCCACTTACCAAGAAAATATTAACTTGATGCTATATATGTGGGTATACCTTAGCATTCTACTCAAATGCCTTTGATCAAACTTTAAGGTTTCAGGTAAAAATCGACACTTCCATCAGCTCAAAGTCTGCCCCCCCTCCCCATAGATAAGGTCGCAGAACATGGTATTAATGGGGGACCCCAGGGATGTAGGAGGCGGGTATACATGTAGAAAGTACATGTACAGTACAGACAAAACTCTTGAATCCTGGCTAGAGAGACTTCTTTGAGAGATTGCCAGGAGTAAACTGCGCTGTGTGGTAAAGAAATGTATCAGCTTGTACACTGTATGATTTGGATTGTGAAGATTTCCCTGTTCGTGTATAAATCTGCCGCATCTCGCAACTGCCTTCCAGGTTGATCCAGCTGCAGTTCCGTTGACCTCCGTAGCTGGCCATATAAAAGAGGTCATCACGATGTACAAAAAACATGAATTTTTGTTTTGTTTGCAGTTATTTTGTAGATCATACCATATATTTCAACATATTAGTTGGCTGTGTCTCTCTTGTGCACCCTACTATAATTTTCACTGCGTCAAAGTGAGTCACCTTGGGGTGCTCATATCAACCATAGAAATCACCATAGGGCATAAACTGTGTTCTGCCACCTTAACCATACACCTCCAGGCTTCTCAGTAGACTGACAGGTGATCAGTATTGATGTTTAGCGCTGAATGATGGCCACATTTGGGTGATTGGATCAATAAGGTCAGATGGCCGGTTCCGCAGGTCAAATCTGACTATCCTGTCGCTACGTCTGATGGACATCCATCACTCCCAGGGCACCCCTTATCACATCTTACTACTGTACATCTTACTATCTTTGGAGTGGTCAATCTGCTTTAGATCAAACATCTCTCATATCAGCATAATGTCACGTTTGGAGCACAACCCCTGCACAGGTATATTTCAACAATGATGCTTTAAGATGATCAAAACTGAAAACTAAATTCTGAAACATTAAACGTAATTTCCAAACAAAAAATGGACAAATTTTTTACTGATAGTGAGTGAGTGAGTGTGTGTGTGTGTGTGAGCAATCCACTACTTCTGCAACATCACGTTAGATTACATTACCATTCAAGCCTGTTTCAGAATGACACTCCCTCATAACTGGCTATAGAGGCATTTCAAGCAGATTATACATTACCCCACTATAATGTAGGATGCCCAACAGCCCTTTGCAATTTATCCTGGCTTACATTTATAATAATTCATCACCTCTATACCCAAAAGCTTATCTGGAAAAAGAAGCCACAGATGCCTTAACAACATGATCACATGCATAAAATGTAGGTAATAAAGGAGAGAGGCAACAAAACCTCTCGTAAAGCCATAAAACTGGGACCTGTAGGACTTAAAAAGGACTGACGTAGATCAATACATGGTTCCCAAATTAATTGACCGTAAGAGACTTAAGCAAGTTTCTTATATCCCAATTTCATGATTGCATTGAACTACATAGTGGACCATTTGGTGCTGAAGTGAACCTTGTTGTTAGGGTCAATTGTCTTATTGGAATGGCCAATGATGAAAGAGGCTAATAAAGGGTACTCTGAGTTACTCCCAAATCTAAACTTGCTGTTTGAGGGTCAAGGAAGTCTAGTCTCCTACTACAAAATATATCATAAACTTTTGCACAATTACTGCAATGAAAACACCTCAGTATGTACATGTACCTTAGTACTGAGTTTTACCTTCAGGTCAATTTCAGTCTTTTTCTTGTTTTCAGGTCGAAGTCTTCTTAATTGTCTAGTAAGAATCTAAGAAATACAGTGGTAAGGTGGTAAGTGGTAAGATGCAGGTTTCTTGTTTGAGGAGAGATACACCTCAAGTACGTCGTTAAAGATTCACACTAATGAAAAACAGTAAGGGTTCTTCCCGGTGTGAGTGGTTCACACCTTACAGCCTGGTCTCAGGGTTGACATCTTGAAAATGTCAAGCCTTCCACAATGCGTGGTAAACCTAGATATTATTGAATAATGATCATTGCTCCTAAAAGCAGAATCTGATTTTTGATAAAGTCATGACATTGAAGAATAATGATTTTTTTTCTCAATTCTATACATTCTGTTGACTGTTACATACAGAGCAGGTACACATCGGGTCATTGCCCCCACCAGCCCCTGCCTATCGGCTTGACTAAGTGTTACCAATATCTGCAGTAACAGTGGGTTCCCCACTTAAATGATTACTCTATTACAGGATGCATCCAGAGGCGGGGGATGGCGGCCCGCAGGGTCAAATTTCATCAACCCGTTCCGTCGCGTAATCGATTAGCGCGCTCACGCACATTCCTCTCCCTCCAGACAGCCCGTTGGAGGCTTTCTGGCCAATAACAATGGTTCCATTACAGGCGCGTGCCTCCGTGCCACCCCACATTTGTCATCCAGTAAACCAGCTTCTCCGGTTATCAATTCCTCTATTATAGTACCACCTGCTACAGCAGGGATGACCTTCCGCAGCTACAGGGGAGGTTGGACTGATATCATCTCAGCTTTTACTGTGCCAAACTTGGGTGAAGGTTGATAGTGTCTTACTGCACTTTTGTATCAATATCAAGGACGATAAAATTTCTTTCAAGGGAAGTTCTTTTCCAGTCGCGTTTCATGAAACTGCACTAGGCAAAGCTGTAAGCAGTACAAGTAGGTGAAGTTTTCCTGCACTGTTCAAACCACCAAGCATCAAAGTATACTGCTAAAAAGGTTTTGGATCTCAAACTTATCATCATTATGTTATTACATGTAGGTATGTACAAATATTCTCTTTCTACATGCAAGACATCAATTCACCGTGACCATAAAATAGTCAGACCTTGTACAGTTATAGACAATTGCAATTTTTACTAACAACCCTTGAAACCTGTAACAAAGGGCTTTGCCTTAACTCAAAGAGGTACGTCAAAGAGATTGTGAATTTTCTTAAAATCATCTTCAGGAAAGGCTAGCGATGCCTTCTGTGACCTCTGAAACATCAAACACTTAAGTTTATATTTTTTCATCTGCTGTTAAGTCTATCTGTCCTATCAATGAAATTGTGTGAAAGGCTTCCTACAAGCAACTAATGAGGATTTTACTGTAATTAGAGACCAACCTCATCTAAAAGGGTGCTGTGAGTAACACGACAATGTCATTTACTGAACACGGCTACAGCCTGAACAAAGCTGTTTTCTTTTATGAGCGACATCCCTTCCCATCGAGCCACCCCATAGACAAATGCTGCCTCCGAGGCAAGTGCCTATCATGTGCCCTAAAAGGGCAGTCTGCTGACAGCCTCCTAATGCAATTTAATCAATGACGGCCTTTCATGCAGCAAAATGAACGACTCTTCTCCCCGCAGTGTGCCGTCAACTCCAGGCCATACACAAAAGCCTGTAATTAAGCCATATCTCCATAAAGCATGACTCCATTGGCCCCCTGTAATCAATAGTCCTTGGGCCCGCAGATGGGCTTCTGACACCATGAAAGTCAGGCCAGTCAAAAACACCTGTCTGGGAAAACTTTCCTGACCTCCAAGTACCCTTCCCGAGGGTGCTTTTACTGCATGGAAGTGTAGAATACAACACGGTGTATTCTGCCCAATTAAAGGGAGAGCTAGGACTGACAGAAGAGGATAACAATAAATAACAATAATAGAACAAGTATTGCGCAAAGAGGGGAAAATAGGCAACATCATTTCAGTCTCCACACACAACACCATGGATTCAGCACCAAGGACAGGTCTACCAAACTCACCTCTAATTGTTAGTTTATCATCATTGTTGGCCTATTGTCTCAGTAGTCATGGCTTTAATATTTCTAGATTTACTCCATTGCAAGTTGACAGCTTCTTTAGTCAATATACAGAGTACAATGTAGTTTTTAAACAAGAAAAAGTGATGGTTGGCAAAGGGAAGGGCAATCCCAGGTCAAATAATACAGGGTCTCACCTTAACAGCCACTGACAGAGACAAAATGTTAAATGTTTCACAACGCCGACAACTACTTTCAGCACAATAAAACCCCATTTTCCCATTTTCAGTAACAACTGTTACCAGGAGATAACAGTAGAGCCACCGATATGACCTGGATGGCATCTTATTTCCCCTAACCTCTTTCCGAAACCAAGTTATGAGGGAAAGAGGGCCAGTAAATTGCCTGTACTGCCAGTAGGAAATTGGTTCTCTTTATGAAATGACAGTCTGCTTGACCAGTTGGTCTATTGCTGAAATAACGGCCAGGGTTACTGGGACACCGGCCCCGACCCACTAACCCTTCTCTATCACCAAGACCAGACCTGCTTTGAAACTTAACCTAAAACTCTCCAATAACTCACAGAAGCCACACCAATTTAATTTAATTGCTGATGCCTCAAATTTGAAAAATAATGCTGCACTGGAATACTACGTCAATATGAAGACAGTCACAGACAAAATCTAGACTTTAGTACACTATTTGAGAGAATATAATTACAACTATAGATGCCAGTTTTTCTCCTAGCTCTTTATTTTCTTGTTGACCACTTGCTAAATCATAACTTCTAAAATATCTGAAATAAAATAAAATAAAATGGTGTTGCCTACGAAATGGTTTATCAATTCTTTTTTCCTTTGCAATGGCCATTTGGGTAGAGTGTTTGCCTTGCATTCAGTAGGTCATGAGTTCAATCCCCAGTCAAGTCATACCAAAGACTAAAAATGGTTCTCTGCTTAGCATCTTACATTTGGAAAAGAGTATGGTACTTGAGCACGCACCATTACCAGCAAACCCTTTGCTGTAGAGATTGCACTAATGTGTGGCCCAAGGGCTATTAAACTGGAGATGGGCACCGCCCTATGCACCAGTTGGTGCGGGAAGGACATTAACTATAAAAATTCCTTTGTCCAGCAAAATGGCAAGCCGCTCAATATAGTCACATGTGCATAGAACTACGACCCACAACTGCCTTATTGATGGCAATAACTTCAAAACCCGCAGACCGAGGGTGCAATAAACTTTGCATTAGCCTGAAGGAGATTTTCATTTATTGTCCTTTTTATATTGAAGAATGAGGTTCACTTGAGACATTCATCAATGAAATACCAATAGCTCTCCAGCTGCCAGCTTAATATTTGACCTGCCAGCCTGGATATTTCACATTCACTTATTCAGCTCTGATATCTGTTTTCTCTTGGAATTTCTTTTGTCATAAAATATTTCCATAGGACTTTCCCTGTAGCAAGATTTTGTAGAATCCCAGTTCGCAGTAATACCAAAATAAACTCATTATTCAGACAACCAAAAAAATTATCTGAATGGAGACCATAAGGATTAGTCAAATTTGAATTGACAGTTGATGATGGTTTGAGAATAGATTTTGTCCAATCTAAATTTAACAAAACAAAGCAGGACTCAGACAACTATTTTCTGAAAAAGGAAACTGTTAGAGCCTGTTAAAGAAAGTAGGTAGTATATAATACTTTCATACCTGTGTTGTTTGTCGCCCATTGCAGGAGTGTCCAGAAGTGTGTGAGACAGCAACAGGCGAGAGGTGGACATCAGTCACCACCAATGGACAATGCCAAGCAGCACAGAGGGAGAGGAAACAAGAGAAATTCAATTTAGTTCCAGTGGCAAACTGACCAATTCCATCAAGATTTCTCACTAGTTATCATAAAAAATGTTCTCAGCCGCTTGCTTGAAAATGACACGGTCGTCATAGGAAGAGATTGGGACATGTATGGTCCCAAACAGTGCTGGACACAGTAGTTGGCTAACACAAATTTCTTAATGCTTATGCCTGATGGGGAAAAATGTAAGGACCGAGAAAAAGTGGTCATTATAGCCAGATGGCTGGCTCATAGTCATTTTTTAGAGGTGGTCTCTTGGGCACGTTTCACTGCACTCTTCTCTTTTTTGCTTTCACAGTTCATATTACATTATAGAAGTACAATAAGTAGGGTAAAACCAATGATGGTATGAAAAGGTCAGCAGCAGAGGCTGCGTAAATCTTACAGTACAAGAACTGCTGGTACATGTACCTGTTACCCCCACTAGAGTACAGAAGTTCATAGCATGATCATTCTCGACGGAAAGCCCAGACAATTTACTATGGAACTCCTTCCACTCCATGCTTTGAATCAAGACACAGACTTGACCTCCTGACCCCAATTCAGAGTCTTTAATCCTGCGGGACCACTTTAATTAAGACTAGAGGGGGGGGCTGCATTTGCACTCATCCCAGTACTACATCTACAGAATTAATCAGACTGCTAAGTGGACAGATCAATGCCTGACCCCTCTGGGAGGGTGTTCATACAGATTTCCCTCCGGGTTTGAAACTGAAGCCATTTGTCTAACGGATCCTGCTTGATAAATGAGAATATTTTCAAGACATCGCATCTGAGTCAAATAAGGACACAGTGCATCTGTCAACAGCGCTGCAAACTTCAGTGGAAGAAGAACTAAGTTACAGATAACAGAGAGCCCAGCTCCCAAGTTTCCAATGAAGGGCTATGGCACCCTTTTCGTAAATATTACTCTCAAACTTCTGACTTTTTCATCTTCTTCTCTGAAGTTTTTCCCTTGCAGACCTTACTGGAAACTGATTACAATGACGTGATCTACTGACAATCTTGACAGATGAGCAGAGAATTCTTCAGTTCTGCATTTATATTGTCTCTGTCTGCAAGATTTCTGTCTGTATTCCCGAGGTTTCGACAGAGTAACTGAAAAATTCTGCTCATAACACCCTCATGATGAGATACACTTTGTTATCACTCTTCTCTTGTCATCTCATCATGCTGAATTTCTGATTCTCTGTCTCCAAGATGGACCTTTCTCACCTTAAGAATCCAAGAGAGGAGACATCATGATGAAAATGATTAATAGATACATGACTCAGAAGTATGGAGGCATCTGTCTTACACACAAAGACCATCTGTCTCTGACAGAGGCAGGGCTGTCACCACCTTGGCTTTATTTCACAACAATGGCCTTTGTTTCACACAATTGTTCAGCTGACAGTATTTTATGGCAAGATAACAAAACCTAGAAGGCAATCTATCTTAATTCCTTTCAGCTTCTCTATTTGAAGTTTGTAATCCTAGGCTATTCTAAGATTGTTTTTGGATTTTTTTTCTGGACTAGTACTTCATCTTCTTTCTGGAATCCCGTAGAGAATACGACGCAGACAGAATGCAAATAACATCTGACAGGGCAGCAAGTGAGCGTCGGCCTTGCTCACAAATTGACACCAACCTCTCCATCACTGTCTGAGACGAATTGGCTGCTATGTCCCCATGACACTTCCAGGGACGAATTGGCTGCTAGGTTTCCCTGACACTTCAGGGGACGAATTGGCTGCTATGTCCCCTATGACTATGATGATTGTCTGCCATGATGTAGTGACCTTTTGTATGATGAATTGACTTTTGTCTGCCTCCAACTGACAGCAACAAACTTATCAATCAATTCCAAGGTTCTAACTGTTTTGATTAAAGAAGAATAAAATACACAAGGTTTTGATTGCATGTACCAGAGTTGTAGCTTCAAGTTGTTCAATATTTGATAGTAAGATTAAACCACAAGAAAACATACATTACATTACAAAATTCTCCTTGACTCTCTTCATTATTTTCTCATCCCGCTCAAAAAATGATTGAATATCACAACTCTTTGTTCCAATTTTTTCGCCAACTTTCATGAGTCACACGTGTCATATCTGCTAGCGGACAAGTGGTGGATTGCTCATTCCTTAACAAAGACTGGAGTTGTACAAAAAAAAAATATTGGAGAAGGCTAATTCCTTGTGTGGAAATTACAGTTTAAACTCCCTTCATAACTTTTGTCTACAATTATCATACCTGTCCTTCAAAAATCTGCTTGATCTTTTATCTTCCACCTCTTTAATTGACAATATTGACATATCTATGTTATATAATGTCATGATGTATGACTTAATAAACATCCCTCCACAAGTAAGACACTAATAATAATAAGGTAATAAAGGTAATGCATCATTAGTACATGTACTGTAGATATAGCAGCCAGTATTAGCTCTTGGAATTTCTTTATTATCAGAAACTTATTCATCATCTGACACTTCATACTGTAAATTTGAAAAGTTGGCAATGGAATTGTTTTGACAGCTTAAAATGGAATTGTTGCATTCAATATTGCAGGTAATATCAGGAGAAAATTTTGAGCCCTACAAAGGTATGACTTGGGAGGTAACATAAACTTTTGTAATCCTACCAGGCACCTTAAGATTGTCACTTAAAAAAAAAAGAGAATTCAACGAGATCTATTAATGCAGCCAATCAGCAATCCCCAAGGTATGCACAGCTCAGATATCCAGGTGTTCCAGACGCTCAAGACACTGTTCTTTCCAATGTGGCGGATTTAGCGTGTCCAGCGGAAACAGGCGAGTTTACAGCTGTACATTAGTTACAAGGGAAACAGCACATCTGGACGGACAAGATACAAATTAAAAAGGAAGACAAATTAAGCTCTAGGATCTAGGGAAAATCCCTTACAAAAATGAAGATGTATGAGTCGGTATGACTACTGCCTTTCACATATAAAATACACTGCTTTAGGGTCTTCCAAACCTCTAGGGTCTTCCAAACCTCTGCAAAATTTGACAGAGCGAATTACACATTATAGCATCCAATCCCAGTCAAACCTAGGCCTGGAGACATACACGTACTGCAATGAACCCAAATCACCTCATACATCACAGAGGATTTTTTCAAGGTCAGATTGTGACGTCATCCCTAACAAGCACAGTACAGAGGCAATCTCAGCTGTGGGCATGGCTTAGTACAATGATGGGAAGCAATAAATATCTAGACACTTCTATCTTGTTGCAGGTTCTGTGATCCCCAATTTCCCTTCAGACTCACAGATTCCTTGTCAGATTAACATTGTAAAGATTGCAGTTCCATTGGTTTACATGTAGGTTGTCTCCAGAGGTATGGGTATATATCTACATTATGTAGTAGTGTGATTATCTTCTACACCTGGGGGAGCTGCTGAGGAAAGTTGTGTAAAGTGTCTTTCCCAAGGACACAACATCTACAGCTGACACAGCATCTACATCTGTAGTTGGGAATACAACCCTTGATCTGGTGTCTGCCTGGGAGCCAATCTGCCATTCGACACCACCACGTTAAGTTCATACAAAGGGGAAAAACTAAATTTTCATGGTCCCCCTGTTACTCCCTATAGTCCCAGAGCTTTTTAAATCATGACTTTCAAAGCCCAGGTGGTTTACTGTTGTCTGGTGCGACCTTGATCAAGTGGAAAAGGATCTCCGCTGGGATGGGGAGCAGCGTGTCCATCGCCCGAGGACAGACTTAAAAGGTTAAGTGCGTCACTGTCATGGAGCTAACAGGAACCACTTATCTCAGCCCACTATCCATCTCTCCTAAACAAACCCAATTTTCAGCTTGGTGGAACAGCATCAAGGCTAGCTAAAGGCTGCTCAGGGACAGACCATTTTGCAACGTTAAGGGGATTTATGTAAATTATAATACATATCAAGCACAAGATTAATTCAATAGTTGTGTGAAGATTTTTAAAAGATTGAGGTGGTACCATCCCTATTTTGGGAGGTCTTTCTCATACAGCTGTTTTAGTAGTTCTGTCCACACGTTTGGCCCTTCTGGGACACAGACAGGAAGTTACATCAAAGGTTACAGAATGATCCCTGAAAGGATTATCTTATTTCCTGTCTTCAATTGCAACTAATATATATATGAGCAGGAGATTCACAATAATTAATAAAACAATAGCCTGACTAAATCGCGCTGAGAGAGCTTAATATGTAACACAGGCTAATGAAGCAAGAATTTCACAAAAACTTTTTTTAATGCATCTTGCACCTCCATCACATCATGAGAAGTCCCTTCATCATTAGGGGACCAGTAATAGGGTTTTGGTGTGTCCACAGGTTGGTCCTGATTGTCCATTATCAGTATTTACTGCACCCAGCTGCTCCTACTGTGGACACATTAACCTGTCCTCAGCTGTAAGGACAAAACCTACAAACTTCTGCACACTGCACTCCTGTACTGTCCAGTCTCAAATATGGTACAATTAGCAGACCTTCAAACTTCTTCTTCTCGGGTCACCAGTCAAGCATAAACTGATATGGTATTTCAGGTGAGTTAATGACTACAGACTGTCCTGGGTGCTGAACTGACTATTCCGCTGAATAGCTTATACAGGATGCTATTCTCCTTTCTGAGGCTTTGTGAAAGATATCCGGGGCATGTACCATATATCTGGGACCTGCAGCTTAAGTTAAATCTATATCAAATTTTCTATTTCTATAGCCTTTTGGTCATACAAGCCACCACAGTATGCAGCTAGTTCACTGATAATGGAGTGTGTTCAACTATCATACTCTTTTTCATATCATGAGAGGAAGCATTGAATGCTAAGCAGAGAAAGCAGATGTTTCCAGCTTTTTTAGAGCCTTGAATAGTATACAGACCTTAGCCATTGAGAGAAAGTTCTGAAGACATTAAAAGTTTCAAGGCTAGGAGCTTCGTTCCTAACATCAGACTATATATGAAATGCATCAAATTTTAAATATAACATTACGAAAAGACAAAAAGACAGTAACTTCATTTTACATTTTGATTGGTTACACAGTAGTCCATACCTTATCTATTGATTTTCCATTCTAGAACGCTTTTTGCTTGGTTTATAGTTGAGTACCACTCCAAACTGGCCTTAGATATATAAAACACAGATAGCAAACAGCTCCCTTGGGCACATTGTAGACAGGTTATATGTGAAGTACAGCTTTGAAGAATCACCTAGTTCATCTGTCTGACATTGTACAGCAGAATCAATATCAACTCCAGGTCTGCTACAAAGTTATGAATATTACTTATGCTGAATATCATATATGTAGCAATAGCTGAAAAATACTTAAAAACAGTTTTGAAAATCATGTGCATTTTGTACTTCTCTACTAGCAATTCTTGGATACAGAAACTGTAACATCTTGACACATGCAAGGGCTAAAAAGTGCCATATTTCCACAGGTTTCTCATCGCATACATTTAACATATACATATACCACACAGTAATCTCACCACAGTAGAGTTTGTCAGTTACAGAGGTCTATTCTATCGTGTGTAATATATTTAAGACGGCGTAATCCTCTGCCTCAGTTCACTTTAAATTGCCCCTGTAAGCGCCACTTCCTCTTGTCAAAGTAACTATGACAAGTCGTCCGCACTCTTGCATGCCAATTATTTAAGTGTGCGCATCTCTGCAATAATTCTCATCCTAGTAAATCCTACTTAATATCCCGCTATTAGTTCCGTATTGGAAAGCTGTTGGAGTCGCAGGTTTGGGGAAGCGTCTGGGGGCCTAACTGTGTCGATCAATACCCCAGCCACCATAAAAGGACTACATAAAAATTACGGCTGCTTAAGTCTTGACTACTGGTCTTTTCAGTGGTGCAAGAAGGGATCTCAGAAGATGATAACTTTAAGATGCTGTGTTCCCTTGCAGTGAAGACTTCATATCTTTTTAATGACTTTTTCTCATAAATGAGTTTTGTGAAACCATATCATAACTGTAACAGATTATTGGGTTTATTGGTGCAATTTCTATACTTAATTTCATTCAAGTTATGATTATCATCAGTCTCTATGGATCAGGCTACTACTTTCTTGTGGTTAAATCACATTTCATGAAAATCATGAGATGAATGATATGATTTGATAATGATATCTGCACATGATAAATGCCAATGTTCAAAAATCTGAAAAATAACAGAAAAAATGTTACAGTTAGGAAAAAAGCCAAAGTTTGAGATCTTCCCCAAACTAAATTACACTGTAACAGCAATTTTGATAAATCAAATGGCAATAATGGTAATAATGATAATAACTAACATGTAGAATTATATAACGAAGGCTAATATCATAACATTAACCCTCTACATACATTTATAGATTACATAAATATACAAACTTTTAATTTGACTTGCATTTTGCAGGTGTAAATCCAAGCAATAACTTAGTAATAATAATATGAGGCACATTTATAACTTGTGACATTTTCGTTCAATGACAAACACATTGTGTTCATATTCCAGCGATGCAGGAATTCAATTTGATCATGACATTTTATTGCTACACATTATGGTGTACAATATCCCCATAAAACTGCCTTGCTCGTTAATCTGAGCAATAAGCTACTCAAGCAGCACAATAAGAATTCTAGATTCCCCCGCCGCGGTATTCTTGAATGACATCTAACCTAAAGTTAAAGCTTATACTTATAGGTTTTATCAAAAGCAACATTTTTGATCTCAAGTTGCATATGTGGTAACAAACAGTACATAACAAACCTTTCCATGTCAAACATATCCTGTGTATATGTTCATATTCTAACCCTGTGGACTTCCATTTGATCATGATATTTTAGTACTACACAATAATCCCCATGAAACTGCTTTGGTCATTAACCATGAACAATGAGTACTTTCTAAGATACAAACAGCTTCTTATATTTTTCAGGTATTCATAGAAGGTGTCCTCTAGAAGTTAATTCTGGGAAATCAGGTTTAACTAATTGTGCCATTTTTAACCCCAAGTCGGGCGTGAGGTATTGATCGGAGGGTTTGACAGCTGGTCACCGTGCGAGTAATCCTGGGAATCTGCAGTCGCAGCACGCAAGGAGCGCCATTTTTCACTGACCCTCGCACACGGGGACTGAGTAATGGAGAGGAACTACTGCCGCAGGGAACGCAATACAGCTTCCGGCATTATTAAACTGCAATTTAATATTCCAGCCCAAAATGAAATGGGAGGAAGAAGTGGTCTATATCGCTGGCCATATTTCTTCTTAATACACAGGACAGCTTCTGATACACAGGACGGCTTCATGTATCCAAAAGTAAGGCCACACCAATTTACTTTCGTGGTTCTTGGAAAGCAAAAATTGATCATGTGGATAGTAAGAATGAAAACCTAGGAAGAAAATTTGACTTTTCCTTTGAGATGCTGATTTCATTTAATAGTTGATCTTCTAGGTTATCATTATCCTTTTCAAGTGTAAGAACCAACATTAGTATTTTAAAGTGGTGTGGCCTAGGCTGGCAACAATTTTTCACTACCTAGATTATGGGTAATTGAGTGTTGGGCATTGAGCTTCAAATGAAAGCCAAAGTTCAGCACCAAGGAGAGATGCCATTACTGCTACAACACTGTTAATCTACTCTCAAGTTCAAGTTAGTGTTAATATACTGATATAACCCACATTTCAGCACTAAGGAAAGATGCCATTGCTCCACTCATACACACAGACAACACTTAAAGAGATGTGAACATCTTTGTTGTTCTGCTTGAATCCAATCTTCCATATATGACTTACTTGGTCAACCTTAACAGCCATCATCAATCATATCCTTTCCTTAGCATGATCACAAGACTTTACTTCTTCAGTTTATTTAGCAAGAATACATTTTTCCCACTTTGCATGGAGCTAATAAATCAATAAGATTAAGTACCTTAATTTTGTCAAAATCAATTAATACCAAGGTAAAGTAATCTTCTATACCACATCAATCAAATTAATTAAGCCTTTCATACATTGTTGTATGATTAACACACAGATGGGGTAATGACACAGATGTCACCATTACGTTTTGTTTTTTACGTAAACCTGCCGATGCCCTGTTTCATCAATTCTGGTTTTCCAGCTTACTTTTCCAATAAAACAGCCCAAAGACTGAAAATATGTTGAACGTTAGAAAGTACGAAATGCTCTGCACCTTGGGGAACAATTTCATACCATGCCCCTAGGCCTGGAAGATAAGAAACCACACAGTAAGTGGTATAACAGAGCTCTAAAGCATACCAATCCTTAATGGAACATTTGCTACAGTTAAGGAAGAATAGTGCAAAACTACCTGTATGCATATGATATTAAAGGGATTTTTGTCATGATACTGGGCACTGGTACGTATATGCTCATACTAGTCATAGAGTATTGCTTTCTAAAAGGGAGGTATTAAAATGAACATTAATACTAAACTTGAGCCTAATCAAAAGCAGTATTTAGGGTGTATTTACATATAGATTGGTTCAACTAATTTCACCAAACACAATTTCAAGGGACTGTCAATATAGTTTCACAGAAATCCTTTCGAATGTCTTGTGTGCAAAGTGTTCTTTAAGCCTTATTCCAAGAAATCTTTAAGGCTTTAAGAAAACCTGGATTTAAGGTTAAAGTGAAGATGAAAAACATATCTGTCTTTGTGACATGCTTTCAAAGCGTGTGTTTGATAGATGGTGTTTACTGAACTTAATGTTCAAATTACATCTCAGCACTGTATAAAGTCATGTTGGATTCCCTACCACAAATGTACATGTCTTTATCACTTACATTACTACTCAACACAGCCAAATGCAATTTGATTCCTTGTTGTTGTTGTTGTTGTTGATGATGATGATGTTGTATTCTTCCTAAGTTCTGCAGGTACAAACCGTACAAATGTAGCATAATAGTGAAGTTATCATTCTCAGCCAAACGTTCTATTTTAAGACGAGCAAGGCTCGAAGTACTTTTTTTCTGCATCTTGTACTGGTGCAGGTAACATTGAAAACTACCTGCACCAGACAAGTTTTAGCTGCACCATTCAGAATTTATTAATTAGGCAGTATGGATAATACTGAAACTGTTCAAAAACCATTGTCATTATATATTTGCTTCATACTTCATAGATGGTAACAGTCAGAGCAGCAAACAAAAACCCACATACACATGCATGTAGACTGGTCCAGGTTAGATACCGGGTACAGGTAGACATCAGAAATACCTGCACAGCTCCAATTTTACCTGCATTTTACTAGTATATGCAGGTAGTCTGCTGAGCCCTAGACCTGCAATAGTTCCTTCTCAATTGTCACAAAGTGTCTGAAGTATCGAATACAGCATGAACAATCCATTGTCTAATTGAATTGCCAAGGACACTGGGACAATAGAAAATCAATGGTGCAGCTCTGTTGCCATTAGCCTCACTTTGGGTTCTTGGGGTGGCCATTCATCAAGCTAATACCTGTTTTTTAGCCTTCATCTTGGCGAGAATTAAACAGTGCGTACGTCCCACTAATCATCATGTCAGTTACAATACACCAGTCGTTCAATCTTTCCCCTGTACTGCTGGCTCCATTTACTATTGCTCTCACAACCTCTGTTACAACCCTACAATGGACTGGTGCACAAGCTAAGCCACTAACCATACTAAATTTAAAATGGCAATGTTATATGTATTTGATCCATGGTTTTTAAAGTCAACATCCTAAATCTAACCCTGTCCACAAACGTCTTGTGAAATTTCAATTGCAACAACCATGATTGATTTGTTACAAGAAGTATTTCACACAACTTTCTAAAAAAAATGACTTACTCCAGTCACTAATGACTTACTCCAGTATTATCTTTAAGCTAAGCTCCGAACATAATGTACAAAATCCTTTAATCAGCCACGGTCTTTCCTAGCCAGCCTTCCAGCCAAGCTCACACAGCCTAAAAGAAAAGCCAGACCAAATCAGGCACTTAAAACTTAACAGCATTTGGACAAAACAGATCCTTCCTGAAGGGAACGGTGCGTGGATTTCCTGGGAAAAAGGCCATTTCACTGGACGAATGGTTAACAACTTGGGTATAATTAAACCTTTCCGAGCTGTCTTAAGCCAAGATGGGAAAGCAAACGCAGCGTATTTACCCAGGATAATGGGCTCGGTTCCAGGTCAGTGGATCAACATTATAGAACTCTCTGTAGCATATTCCCATCTGGACACACACGGCATGAATACATCATAAATTCCATGCTTTTATATCCACTCTGCTTTGGAAGAATGCAAAATACAAAGTAATAAAGTGCACATAGGGATATCTGGGATTATAAACACATACATCAGAGTGATATTGGGGAATCATAGCAATGAATTTCAAATTCGGCCTAATCGTTTAAATGATTACAAATTGTCACTGAGATAATTCTGCATGAATAATTTGTCGTCCTTTCCCGGAAATCCAATTTATTGCCGTAATAACGAAATCTGATTTCACCATTCCTCGAACAGTTCCCGACTGTATACAGGAAACGTGACCCATGTGGAAAATATGTTATCCTATTTACCAAAGGAAAGGTCAAGAAAAATATGATTATATCCCGGTTAGCGGAAACGAGAGTCCAATTTTGTCCTGGGGGCTGCTGGAAATGTCTGTTAAATCTGCCTCAATAGACACACGGCTACCCCTGACTGTGTAGGGATGAGGAAAACCCTTCAGAGGTATCCAGGCAGCACGGGGGGGATTACAGGCAATCTGCACATCACGACGCCGTGGCGGACCCGCATTATCCCCGTCTTTGTCGGCAATCGGCGCGCGCTTAACACCACAAAATGGCTCCTACCTTTGAACGGCCAGCGGAACCTCCACGGAGGAAACAGGGGGGGTCTGACGAGGCGGACTTGCCAGGGGGCCCTCCCCCAGATGAGTACAGGAGGGGGGAGTCCGCGGAACAGGCATGTCGGATTGTTCATCATATCGCTCAGAGGTCTCCGCCGATACTGAAGGATCCCCTGCACAATAGGTTGCAGACGAAGCCTTTAAAGTTTTAAGCAATGAGTCTGTCCCAGAGATCAATATATCTGTAGCCTGGGGCAGCGCGGGAGCATGTGGCCGCCGATGTTGATTGGTTGCCAGGGAAACCCAGCTAAGGATGCGTGGAAAGTAATTTCAGCCTCCCTTTCAGTCCGGGCGGGCGATGAGGCCGAACAAAGAAGTCAGACAACTGGAACGGACGGCTTGGTGGTGACGGGCAGCGAGGATCAATAGCAATCCACAACAGCTCCGGTTTCAGCACCATGAACAGCACCCTACATCCTGCAGGCCTCCACACCGCTGATTAACCCAACGTTATTGCCTAAAACTAATTAAGCTCCAATAAATAAGTAAACAGGCAGCACGGCGGCTGGCTGGGGGAGCGGGGGGAGGTGGTTACTCCGGTGGACAATCAATCTGGTACGAATCATTACCCAGCACCGGCGGAAGGAAGCGAGGGACACCAAGCCGCTAACGCATCCGAGCATTAATGAAAAATGCAACACTATCACTGGGCTGATGTGTGCACATCTCCCCATAGACAAAGGGGATCTCTGGTGTGATTGGCGACAACAGGGACCACCTGACGTGATGTTACCGGAATATCTTGTTTTACGTCATGACTTTAACAGCTACCTGCCTCCCTCGGGGCTCGTGGCAACTGAAACAATCATTTCCTACCAGCCTATTACACGCCTTGGAAACTGGATCTTTAGATGTCTTCCAGGCAAAACAAGTCCACTATCATAGGTCTTCACAGACAAGTAACCCACACAAACACGCTATTTTGCCATGCAGTGCTGCATGCTAACAATAGTGGAGTTTTTCATACTGGTTAATGTAAAATAGCATCTTAAGGATATATGAAAAATGAAAGGTGAACATTAGAAATGATCTCATGCACTTATCTACACAACCAAGGACATCATTAACCCAATATAGGTTTGTACAAGTACATCTTGAAAGGTCCTGGTTTTCCCCAAGGAAAGCTCATTGATAGAGGATACAAATGGCAACAGGTCAAGGTTTCAACCTCATGTGGCAATGGATAATGATGAGATCTGACATATGCAATAGCAGCTCTTCTCCCGTATGAGTGGTTTTGACAGTGGGTATGGAAACTTGACTGTAACGAGTCCGCAGACACCAAACATCTGACCACAGATATCGGTAATCATCATGGAGGTCACACACGTGAGCAGAGTTGTGAGAACATCTCACTAATGTGTTTAGAACCAAGCGATTCAGCACTCATCTGTGCGAATGCCAGCACATCTGAAGGAAGTTCTGCACCTGCGCAAAACCCACAACGTATTGTGCTTAGCACTTTGGCAGAACAGATCGTTTTCACGTATGCTTCTCTTCTATGATAAATATTAAGTTTCTGGTGGTTATAGCCACAACCATGAGGTCAAGACTGACAGCACTGGATGTGACACAGAGAGTACATTTTCACATTAGGAATAATAACTATCCTACCTTACCTCTTAACCTTCAGCCTGCTAAGGTAGTCATAGGGCTAGCAGCAGGGAGAAGGTTAATACCGCATGCCAGGCATCCTCTTCAGCATCTTCTGATAGAAATCTCTGGTCATCTTTTATCTTATCTTTTGATGTTTTTTTCTCGCGGTCTCGAGTTCGCCAAAACCATTGGTAGGCCTTATAAACCATACAGTTTGTTGGTTTTCTCTATATCGACTATCAACAGCCAATAATCTTCTGACATATTTTACCACTGACCTGCTTGATTCAGCATATACATGAATCCATCAAAGATATATCTTATGAGTGATGAATATCCTTCTTTCCTCACCCTACAGTTTCTACTGACACTGAATCTAAATTTTGACAAAACGTAAAACTGAAGGGCAGTACACTCAAACCACAGGGTGTACACTAATCCATCAGAGATATAAAATAAGCATTGTTAGCGTTTTCTACTGCGTATTAATACGACATTATCAATCATACGGAAAGAAGGCCACAAGAAAACAGGATGCAGCTAATCAGCCTGGAGAGGTTTCTAAGTTGCAAGAAAAATGTTTTATTCATCCAGGATTTTTCTAAAAAGTTGTTCAGTCTTTTGGGAAAAATTTTGTGGCACAACATGGAGTGCTCGGCTCGGAACCAAGAGGTCCCAAGTTTGAATCCTGCCATGCCACCGACCTTGTCCCCCTGGAAAAGTCACTTTACATGGCTCTCCTCACTTAACTCAGGCGAAAATCAGTATCGTCTGTTGTCCTCTGTGTTGGTGATGGCATAAAAATAAGTTGTAGAAACTTGAGTGTGCCTTCACCATGTCTTGTTTTAAATGTTGGAAAAATAAGCCCTGTCCAAGAATGTCCATCCGTAAACCTTTGCCAATAATGACTGAATACAGATGTATAGTCAAACCATTTTCTAATATCATTAATCACTGTCTTCAATGTAATCAGGAATTCAATGCGATCAATATTTCGTATAAATTCATATGTCAGAGTAACCCCTATGCTCAAGAACTTGCCAAGATGCTTGCTATCATCTGCTGAACAGTTTTCCATCTGTAGGTGAAGTCTAGCTTGAGAATCAGGAGATTTTGCTTAAGAGCCTCTCTCAAGATGTTACCTTTCCTGGAGCAAATTAGAGAAAAACCTAGACGGAATACAGTACATGAAATAGATCAAACAGCTTCATGTAGTTGAGGTCATTGAGACACATCCAGACGTTTCAGACAGCTTCAGACAGCACTGATGAAAGCCAGTGGATGATGTCTGAAATGTCTGTCTGACTCTGTCTAAGATTTTTATCTAGTTATCATTTGATTCATTTTGCATAATGTACCGCTTTCTTGTATGTCTTAAAATACATGTCCAAGTCTTTGACTTCCTTGCAGGAAGTACTATGTATTATTTTTGCAGGAATCAATTTCATAATAGAAAGGGACTTTGTGGCACTTGAAGTCCAAAGCTTAAAAATTCTGTCGTACAACAATAACATACCGGTATTTGAAATGCACATAAGCATGTGATGCTATGAATTCCTAGTACTAGGAAACTAGACCACTGCCAAGTTTTCGTGACAGATAATGTGAAGAGAACACAACCTTGGCTTTAATAATTGACAAGGGATCTCCTGTCTGAGAGCTTTAGTGAAAATGCCTCACGGACACATACGCTTCCATTAAACAATGATACCTGTAGCTGGCTTCTGACAAGCTGTGTTACTTAGATGTTATCAGCTTTTTCTTTTTAACTTGGACTTTATTGGGACTGCAACAATATGGGCACTAGGCAGCTACTAACTGATAATGTGACCATACATACATACTATAACAACATAAATACAGTCAAATAACAATGAATAGCATCAGGTATATCTGATACAAAGTAGTTCTTTTTTAACAAACTTATCCTCAATATGACTCTCCACATTAATATAAAGGGATGTTGCATGACTACTCAAACTATAATTATCTATTTCTTTTTAAAGAGATCACAAATATTATCAAGATACCTTTATCTATTTATTTACATATTTCTGAGGGCTACTTGCAAGTACATGTACATGACAAAATTATAGTAAACAATAAAAGTGAGCATAAAATAAATTCTCAACTAATGCTACTTCTAATATGGTTATTGTTGGGCTTGATTTCTTTGCTGTATATATGCAGTTTAGAACTTAAATCATAAAGAGAGCAGTGTCAGCCTTCATATCTGTTGAACATAAGCGAGAGGCTGAGACTAAATGGCCATCATTTTCCACAGGCGACTCCCATGAATCATTGTGTGTGAAATACCACGGCTCCCTCCTCCCGAGGGACCGGCGCGGAATAACGCTGCCACGGGAAGGTCAGACTCAGCGGAAATCAGATCATCGTCAACGCAATATGATCAGCCAACGGGGAGGGTTGATGGGTGACGGGACAACTATCACCCTCCCTCAGGGTGCCGAGACGCTCCACAACTGAACTGTTCCGTCCCTGGTCTACACGAGTATGTCGGCAGAACGTACTGCGCCTGGGCAAAAACCCCCTTTTTTCACAGTTTTCGTTGGATTTTTGGTCAATGTTGCTACAGTATTTTGCCTGTTGCAGACGATATTTTTTCCGACATAACATTTGGAAACTACAGATGGAGTATTAACCTTACAAGCGCAAATACGACCTTATATGAGACGTTCTGCCGAAGTGTTATACACAATACATTACTGGTTTTGCACAGTTGCAGTACTTTCAGTAAAATGCATCAAGCAATTACATCAAGGCCAGACATTGTTCCTACATGTACAAACTTTGAAGTAAATGTACAGTGTACATTAAGTGCCAGTAACATCAGTCTGAAATGTAACCATTTGTATTCAGGGGACCAGCTTTTATGTTGGCATCACTGCGGCTGTTTTACTGACTCTTGTCATAAAAGTCAAGAGCTCCCAGCCAGTTTTAGTTTAGGACAAATGGATTCCCTAACAGCACAGCTAGTGGGAGTAGCTATTGGTATAATAACTATTGATATCTGAACCATGTACCATTGATGTAACAGTCATTAGAAGATGGTTGTACCTAAGCCAGAAACATTAGTGCATTAACCGGAAATACTGACTTTACAACCACCGTTAATAAAAGATGGATATAAAAAATTAGATATCAGACGCAAGGACTGCATATTCTAAAGAGCATGCATTACACTGATAAGAATAGAAGGCTACAACCTTACGTAGCTTGTTTTACATTGAATGAATACATAATGAATGGAATTATGATCCAACATTCATATGGGAATGGTTGTCCTGGTGTGTTCATCATACATTTCAAAGGTTTTATTCATTCCAAGGACTGGTATTAGTTAACTACCACTGACAGGAATGGTGTTGTAAGTTCAGTACCAGGGACAGGGATGGTATTATGAGTTCACTACCAAGGACAGGGATGGTGTTGTAAGTTCAGTACCAAGGACAGGTATGGTGTTGTGAGTTCAGTACCAAGGACAGGAATAGTGTTGTAAGTTCAGTACCAAGGACAGGGACGATGTTGTAAGTTTAGTACCAAGGACAGGAATGGTGTTATGAGTTCAGTAATAACCAATATAATTAATATTTAATGGCAATCTCAGCACTTTTTCTTTCCCAACCATTTTCTGAACAATTACATAGGCAAAGCCAAGCTACAAAACTACTACCAGTAGTCTAGAGTAGTAAAAGTGGAGTTAGTCCAATCCTGTGTGACATCATGACTCCATATTTGGAGAACTACATAGTACATGAGTAGTCAAGAGGTTACAACTCTGTAAATACCGTTAGTACTTGGTGACAGTCTAATAACTTATCATTTGTCCCCAAACGTCTACATCTTCACTATCAGTACAACAGGCTGGCAAGTCACCATAACTAGAACTAGACTTGTTAACAGTGAAAGAGCTAGTTAGGCCTGATCTTGTGTGACCTTCCCTGATTGCGCATACTCCCCTGAGACGTCATATAATACCAGAGGTGATGCTGTAACTAAGTGGAAATTATGATGGATTGTGATCAGATCATACCTCTTCAAATGATGAGTGAAGGGCAATTGAAAATATCCCTATCCACCAAACAGAAATGTACACAGGCGCAAATTGAGCTAATTATATCAACCATAATTGAACAGCCATTTGGCTGAATTTCATTTGAGCAAATAATTGTATATCATAACCCAAATCAATGAAGCATATATACCGATCTTGGCAATGTCGAACCCAAGGCTACACAAGATATACCTTAATATCAATAACTACAACTTTACAATTTGGTAGAATCATGCAATATAGAAGCACTGCTATCCCTTGTGCCAGTTTAAATTGCATTATGTACCAGCAAACTGGGTCATGTTGATCCTTCTTTAGTTGATTACGTTGCTACATAAAGGCGAGCAAAACTTGATAAACCAGGGTAATCTCCATGTCAGATCCATTATTACCACGCATGGGAGGTCATGCCAACATTAGCCTGGGTCATAAATTTGTTAATATATAAACGTGACTGTCCTAAAGTTGGTCTTATTAAAGTTTTATGATCCCAGGCTTATCTGGATACAATAACTGTCACGTCATCAATTAAAACTGCTATGTGTTTTATGTTAGTGCAAATATATGTGTACCAGCCATGTTCTTTGTAGAAATGTGTAGAAATGTACAATCTACAAGAAAACCTGAAGGTGCTTGACAGAAATTAAAGGTCTATATAATGTTTGGTCATTGCCATGATAATAGTTGAAATCAACTAATACCCTTTTAATTGGATACACATGTTTGTTATCCTAATGCTAACAACTTCATTTCTGAAACATCAACAATGGCTAGAGTATAAGTTCACAGAGTAAAATGTATACAGTAATTCTAATTTACCCTAATCAAGACGGTGATAGTGAAACAAAGGACATAATTACCTGTGCCTAAGTGATGCTTCCATCTGTTGCGTCTAACTGAACCGTGTGACCTACCCCTGGTCTGCGACTGTTACACATCCAGTCGCTCTACCCATCCATCTTCCCTCTCCAGCCGAGAACATTCATCAATCTGTCAGGCAAGCTTTCACACAGGGAAAACTCAGACTGTGGGACACCACTCCAGGTATTCCCTACTGCATAACTATTGGCACAGTGCAGCTACAGGTTTTAACACATTGTAACTTGTGGCACAATACAGATATCTTAGGAGACATGCATCCTACTTGCCCACACACCTTCTGTCAGACAAGCTTCACACTGAATGATACAGTCCCAGGTATTCCCTATTGCGTAACTATTGGCACAGTGCAGCAACTGGTTTTAACACATTGTAACTTGTGGCACAATACAGATATCTTAGGAGACATGCATCCTATTTGCACACATACCGTCTGTCAGACAAGCTTCACACTGAATGATACAGCATAACTATTGGCACAGTGCAGCTATCCCTTTTAACACATTGTAACTTGTGACACAATAGGTGTTATCTTTAAAGACATGCATCTTTCTTATACATATCAACTCTGTCAGACAAGCTTTCACACAGGGAAAATCTGACTGTGTGATACTGATATAGTTTATGCAGATTATAATTCCTTCATATATAACTATTGGCACACCTTGTAACTTGTGTGACCAAATAGTAACAACTTTGGAGACATCACAAATACTTTTTGGCAAGATTTTGCAAAGATCTTCTTACTTTTCTGGCAGTTGTTGTAGACTAACACAACAAGATCTTAAACATCTTGAAAACCCATTATACACACCACTTAGCCCATGACCAAACACATACTTTGATTTAAACATACAGGACATACTTTGTGATACGCTAAATCCACGAGACCAGATATGAGAGTGAATGCTAGAGGCAGGCATACGCACATTGTGCACAGTGCACTGAGGTGCCTCCTGGCAGTATTAGATAGCTGTGTACAGGATGGTCTATAATCATTATGCGCATGTTACAGGAATATCCCCTACATTTAAAGCACTACTGGAGACTTAGCCCATACATCTACCTATAGTTAAGTAGGAGGGACTGTACAGTCAGACTCCTTGAACTTGTACAAAATCATTCCAGGATTATTTATGGCAGCAGATCTTCTGTACATGCCTTCAAAATATGCCCTATGGTTAGAAATAAAGGGTTTATCCCCTATGGTGAAAATGCAATGTCTGGTACTTCAGATAGGACAGAATACTATAAAACACAAGTGGTCAAAGGTACGTTCACACCGCGCTAAACAATCTTATGACTATGATTTGGTAACCACTACATGATTAGCAACTTTGAATTTACAATTTGGAACATTTGCTTTGTGTCAATATTACATGTCTCAGATTTGAAATGCTAGCAACAACAGCTTCCTTGGGTTCCATGCAAAACACGTTTAGTCATGTACATATTCAATCTATTCAAATCTGTCAGAATTCCATGGACGTTTCATGTATAAAAGCAAATGGTCGAATAATTCTACTGGGTAGACTTCAGGCAAGTGAAAAATGACATTAATAAAGGCCATTTCAGCAGAATAGTAGGCAAAGTACGCAGAAATTATTGATCTCCAGAAGGTAAAGTACCACCATTAATGACCATGAATGGAATTATGAGCCAACATTCATATGGGAATGGTTGTCCTGGTGTGTTCATCATACATTTCAAAGGTTTTATTAATTCCAAGGACTGGTGTTAGTTAACTACCACTGACAGGAATGGTGTTGTATTTTCAGTGCCAGGGACAGGGATGGTATTATGAGTTCACTACCAAGGACAGGGATGATGTTGTAAGTTTAGTACTAAGGACAAGAATGGTGCTATGAGTTCAGTACCAAGGACAGGTATGGTGTTGTGAGTTCAGTACCAGGGACAGGGTTGGCATTGTGAGTTCAGTACCAATGATAGGGATGGTGTTGTGAGTTCAGTACCAGGGACAGGGTTGGCATTGTGAGTTCAGTACCAATGATAGGGATGGTGTTGTGAGTTCAGTACCAAGGACATGAATGGTATTAGTTAAGTACTGGGCACAGAGATGGTGTTGTGAGTTCGGTACTAAGGACAGGGACGATGTTGTGAGTTCGGTACAAAGGACAGGGATGGTATTTTCAATACCAGGGACAAGGATAGTATTTCAGTACCAGGGACAGGGATGGTTCTTGCAGTACCAGGGACAGGGATGGATCTTTCAGTACCAGGGACAGGGATGGTATTTTCAGTACCAGGGACAGGGTTGGTATTTTCAGTACCAGAGACAGGGATGGAATTTTCAGTACCAAAAACAGGGATGGAATTTTCAGTACCAAGGACAGGGACAAGGATATCAGTACCAGGGACAGGGATGGTTCTTTCAGTACCAGGGACAGGGACAGTATTTTCAGTACCAGGGACAGGGTTGGTATTTTCAGTACCAAAAACAGGGATGGAATTTTCAGTACCAGGGACAGGGATGGTATTTTCAGTACCAGGGACAGGGATATTTTTAGTACCAAGAACAGGGATGGTAATTTCAGTACCAGGGACAGGGATGTTATTTTCAGTACCAAGAACAGGGATGGAATTTTCAGTACCATAGACAGGGGTGGTATTTTAAGCACCAGGGGTGAAAATTTCAGTACCAGGGAACTCATCCAACCCTGCTGCAGTATTAGCTGATGATGGAAACTTCAAATCCTCTCTTCCCCATGATTGGTATTTCCAATGTCAGCGGACCATGACCTGATCTCCTCACCCTAAACCCCACTTAATCCACAGGCCAACAGGTTAATCCTCCTCTTTAGTTGATAACCATCTACAACTTCCTACATGAATCACTCCTGATCCCAATCAGCTAGTTTAGCTTACTGCTGAGCCAGCAGCCATGAAAATGACTTTGGCAGACACTGAGCACATACATGTAGGGGTTTGCTGTCTGAATCTTTGATTTTCATTTAGACAAGCAGCAAATTAGCACAGATCTGCGGTTTTAACTCGTTAAACAAGATGTTACACATTCATCACAATACAACAACATCTAAGATGCTATCATCAACAGAGATACAGGCTGGTTCTTGAACTGTGGTACTTAAAAACAAGCAGTGCCAATGAGTTGGTACATGTAGTACTGGTATTATCCACTGCTTCACAAGATTGCATACTATTATCAACTACTACCTACTACTACTACTACATTAACTAGGTACAATTTCTGACTTAAAATTACTACATGTAGAAGTGATTGGTTTACTGTTAAAACACAGTAGATTGGCAATTGCAGCCACAGCTGAATAATTGCGCTGAGCTTTACTATAAAAATTCAACTACAGTAAAACCAACATGATAATTGTAACAATATGTACAAGTAACATTAAACAGTGTTGCCGTATACACTAGTTTATTGTTGTGACGGTTGACACGAAGAAGCAGTCTCTGTGGGGTATCATCTCAAGATTACTGTCCAGCATTAGTAACTGATAAGTTCTGTAGCCCAACAAGGTGTACTACAAGATACACATACATTACACAAAACTTTCATGTCTTACTGTCAACTTGACATATTGTAAGGTGGCAGTTTTGGCAGCACTGTGAGGTTCTTGCGCAATCACTTTGACTCCACCTGACCTGATTTTGGCGCGATTTCCGCGCCGTGTAACAAACAGTGTGACGGCGCCGGAGGTTTACACCCAGCTGCATTAACGTGACACGCGTGGGCGATTCCCTAGTGCCATAACAATCCTGGCAAGTATGTAAAGTACGTAATGCAAGGCTGGAAATACCAACAGGTTAGTGCAGATAAAACTGGTGTTCTGCAGGGTGATAATTTCAGATGTCCCTACCTGGTCCTAGCCTGCACCAGTCCACATTATGTGTATGTGGCTTTTGTTAGCTGTACTGATTTTGTACCTCCTAAATGCTAACCAAACAATCCAAACAGTTTCTTAACATTACCCAATGTGTGTTGGCATTCTAACTAATTTGCCTCTTCATTTTTTTCTGATTTGAAAAAAAAAGAAGATTTTAAGTTCTGAAACAACTAAAAAATGTTCACATTTCAAAGAGAGTTCTTATCTTCCTTGTTGTTAAAGTTTTCCCATCTATCAATGCAGTGGTTTCATTAAAACTTTCATTGTCTGAATTACAACCCAGCCCACATATATTGACCATGGCACCTATTGTAACATTTCAGGCTATAATGGGGTGCCTTGGCCTGTTTTTCTTTAATTTTAATAACAACATAATTTTGCCCTGTCACTTCATATTTTTTTTAAAGAAATCTTAGAAGTAACATACTAAATTGGTGTGGCCTATTGAATAGAAAGGAAAAAAATGCCCAAAAAACTATTTGAGAGGTACAATGTACATGTATGAGATCTTAAATTTTTTCTTTCAAAAATTAATGTTACCAGGTCCAGTACAAGTATGGAGAAAACGTGTTTCAAGCCCTGGCAACCCATCAGGTGGATTTGTACACAGCAGGAACTCTGATCCCCTCCACATCACACCATCTGGTCTGCCAAAGCCTCGAGTCCCAAGCCTGCGTGAAACTCACACATCTCAGACTTAACGCAGGCCAACCAGGAATAAACGTTTCGAACCCACGACCCACTACCACTTAATCCTTGACCTTCTCAGCTTAGAGGATTGTAACCACTTTTTTTTTTTTCAAACCTTATGATTACATAGTGCAGAGGGTTATATAACTGTGGGTGGATAACAGTGGTTAGTGAGGGGAGGCGAGAGAAGGGGAGCAGACAGCGTAATATGCCATTTCTAAAGTAATGAGTTCTTAATAATCAAATTTTGCCCTGTCACTTTTTTTTAAAAGAAATTCCAGTGAATGAATTACCTGGTATTCTTACCTTACCTGGTGATGCTCAATGTAAATTAAACATGTTTCTTAGAAGACATGTATCAGTGTCACAATGAAATAACCCATAAAGTTGGGATAATTTTAGTTCATACCTGTTACTCTCTATTGTAGATTTTGCTTTGTTCCTGTCATGCCATGAGCCAATACAATGACTTGGCAAAGAGTACAATTATATAATTTCTTTGCAAAAAAAATGGAAGAAGAAAAGGGATAAAATTTTTGTATACAGCAGATGTTCTGAAACAGCGCTATCATATTCATACAAGTGTTTAGACTTTAGACTTCTTTGCAAAATCTTCTTTCTGTAAATACTTTTAAAAAAAATGAAAACTACAAAGCACAAGACTGAATTGCATTTGTTTCTTTTGGTAGAAACAATAATTTTTAGGGAAGTGCTATTCACTGGAAAAGTGGAAAGATAGTTTAATAAATGACTCCAGTGATTGTGACGAAGTACCTACCTCCTATCGACAACAAAAAATATTACCCATGTCATCATATTCCACTGATATGTGCCTACATCATATCTAATCTGATTGAAAACATAGGGCCAACATATATCATGTAAAACTGTCACCAACAATAAAACCCTTCTGGTTAAATCAAAACATGGATCCATACCATACCAGGCATATAATTCTATTTGCTAAATTTTATGTAACAGTTTTGTGAATTTTATTTAGATTGCCAGTAACAATTTAAAATTGATATTTTTCATGTACAAGTAATAAGCACCTACCGAGATAAATTTTTGGATCACTGGTCAAAACCTGTCATGTACAAAATGTACATGTATTTTTTATTGCTTATGAAATTTCCTAATATGCCTCCTAGGGAATTTACGGTGTGAAAGATATTGGACAGAATGCCTATAAACATTTTAAAAGGAGCCCAAATTTAGAAGGGTCACACAACAACCAACTATATCAACCAGGATAAAAGTTTAAGATGGCTAGTTTTCACACATTGCCAATTTTCCCCCTGTAACCTACACATAGTGTATATTATATCACAAGGGAAATTACCAAATTATAACAGAAATTTTCTATATTACATACACATATATTTTTTGGTCATTTTTGGATGATCTACAAATGTAAATCCATCATATTCCATGAATTCCATTAAAATTCAAGTTGCTAATGATAATGGTCACCTCATTAAAAATGAACCAAACTTTGAGTATACACTTCATATTTGTCATATTTACTTGTCTGCAATTATGTCAGAAGAATAAAAGATTATCCCATTCTAGGAAGACGTCAAACTTTGAGCCATGAATACTGTACAATGAATGTAGTACATCCTGTAAAGTACAGTATAAGCTGAGTCACAGTTTGAACTGTGTATGCATGAGGTCAAAGGTGAAGGACCCTTACTTTAAAACAGTTAACAATTTAGACATATTTATGTTTCAGGTTTGACACATTACCCACATTGCATTACTTCACACATGCACAGTTAAAACCATGAACTAGCTTATTATTGTCAGTCTGCTGCAGAAGAGGTGGAAAAAAACCTTCAGGCTGGCTTGAGCAAGGGAAATGGATGATTGATATGCTAAGTTCTTCAGTGCCTGAAGCAAGGGCGACAACCCTTTATTATAAATGTGGCTGTCCTCGCCGCTTAGTAAGAATTGATGAGGAAAGAATACATCATTGTACTCAGAGGAGTAATAGGAATAATTATGGATCACTTTGCACTTCACAATTCACATCAAATAGAATGGCAACATTCATCACAAATAAAACTTTTACACTTTTTACATCGATTACTGCTAGCACACAGCACAGTCATTACTTCTGCTTTATGTTTGATGCTATTCCAAAAGCATTGCACATATACATGTATATGGTTTTTCTCAAGTGATAATCTAATTCTGCATCACACATAGATCTAATGAGGGAGCAAGTTAACTAAACTAAAACTGTAGATAAAATTACACACATCAGAATCAATAGAATAGCCACATTATGTGCAGTCTAATTACATGGATATGTAATAAAATTTCAATTACATTATTCCTGACCTTTTAAAGGGATCATTTGACACCCCATTTAAATGACAAGATTACCTTTGGCAATGTCACTAAAATTTGAAACACTTCTTAAATCAGTGCTGGGATTAGAGAGGAAAATATGGTACCAAAAATTGATTTTGAACTTCAAATGCTATAACATTTCCATTGCCATAATTGAAAAATTGTATTCAAGATCAGGAGTTTTTATAAAAATGGGAATATCCGGTTAAGTATTTTCTTATCACTTTAACATTGTGGTGTACCCAGAACTGTATACGCTCTTAATTTTGTTGCATGAAAAACTTTAACCAAGAAACTGTAGTGTTATTCTTGCATTTCTCAGCCTTACATGGGTTTGTGCATGTCGCAGCACACTTAGACGTCCAGCAAGGAAACCCAAAGTTCCGTGGTTCAAATCCCACAGGACCAATATGACCGGATATTTGATTAGTCTTGCCAACAGCACCTGATGCTGCCCCTGACCCTAATTATTACCTCATTTATAACGTCACTGCTGCTTATACAATTAAGTTATATACTGATGTTCAACTAAAGTGGGTCAAAGTACAGGCTACTCAAAGCAGACAAAAGCAAAGTTTAAGGCAATTTTTTCTTAATTTTCATAATTTATGGTAGACTGATGGATCAAGCACTACAGGATCTGCAGAATTTCAAACCTTGAAGACATACATGTATCCAAGATTACAAAATGTAATACACTTAATTTTTTCAAACCATTTCTTTCTTGATTCTACAATCAGATACTAGTATATTGTATGGACTTGTCTATTTTTTCTCCATATTAAAAACTGACAGATAAAAAGTATAGCATACCTGTGTCTGTTGTACCCAAGTGTATGGGAAGATGGCAGCATGAACAGGTGAGTTCAGACAGATGAGGTAGAGTTGTCACACATCAGGTGGAACATGGATGAAAGAGAAAGAACAAAGAAAACTGAATTAGTCTCCAAGCTAAACATCTGAAACATACCTTAATGTAGCATATTTTCTTACCATGGTAACAGACACTGTATGTAATTCATTATTGGCAGCAGTACTTTACCCCTTGATTTTTGTATTAATACAAACAATATACATAGATAATCTTAGGAAAATCATTTCATTCAAGATACAATGGTAACAGAAATAGATTATTGGCAACAATACTTTTACCTCTTAAGTAAGTCTCTTAATATGCATGTACACAGCTTCTTAGATATATTTCATTGTAACTTAGTCTAGCCACAGTGTAACTGTATATTATATAGGTGTGTATGACAAATGTATATATTTAGATGCTGAGTATGTAGTGGACATGTCTGTGCATTTATTTTATTCAATTTCAATCAAATTTTATATCATTTGATATAACAATGGCAATGTCTGGGTGTATATCAGAAAATGTTAATTTACAGTTTCAACAAGTAAGTTTCAACAACACGAAAGTCCTAGAGACATTCACTTATCAAGCACGTTCTTAGTAATACGTGCTGTGTATCAAAGTAAACTATGACTTCAGAAGATACTCCCTCTTCTATCTACATTTTTTTGTAGAAGCCAATGGTCGAAATACTTTTCTTTGGTGTGCTGCAATGTTGCAGTATGACATTGTCAAAATTTTGTTATGCAATTTGGACATACTGTCTATAAATACACATTACCAATAGAACATTTGGCAACAGAAAATGGGGCATTTTTACTGCTAAACCTGGTTTACAAAGCAAGATATGTTGTTTGTGTTTCACCATTGAACCCATAGCCTGATTTTTTCAGTCAGAAAATTGCAGGTTTCTTCATTTTTCTTCTGCGGTATTGAAAATGTCTCTGCAAAATGCAGACTGCAGGCAGGTATACTCTGAAGCTAACTGCAATTTTCCCCTGTAGATAACAGATCTACAAGTTCTCCTCACTTAAAAGTTTAACGTCCCTTGATACCCATATCTTTCTCTCTGAGACCTTTCCCATGCCCACAGAACACCCCTCCTGCCTTCCTAACCAGCCTGCCTGTCAGTTCTCCCTCTCTGCCTGGACTTGACATGTAATTACCAACCTGGAAGCCATGGCCAGTAATGCTACAGGACACAAATGAAACCCCTGCCCAGCAGGCGAGCCCATTGTAACGTGAGGTCTAGCCACTATTATTCAAACTGTAATGAACACTGCGGAGGTGAAAATTGCTTGGGCCGCGATGCCCACGGCCTCATCTCCGATACACCCGGCAACGCGTATCGGCGCGATCAATAAGCGTATTAGAATTGGGGTCAGCGCCGAGTCTATTTTTCTGCCGACCCCTGAGGGATCAAGGACTTGTGATGCCGTCTGTAGCCAAACTCAACTTGGGTTCTCTGTCTTTTACGAGACATATTTGCTGGAAGGCTCTGCACTGGCAGAGTTGTACTATGCAAGATTACTCATTGTTTATGATACAACGTGCCACAAAATATTGGTAGCAAGGTAAAGAATCAATGAAGGCAGTTAGACAATGAAAGACTCTCATTGATCTGAAAAAATAACCAAACAGATTAACACACTTCCTTAACCATCTCTCTGCTACCTGATAAGCAAAAAATAGAAAATTATGTGCCAACTGTTAAACTTAAAGCATGCTATAATATATAAGAAAATTTTTATATTTCCCACCCACATATCCTCATATTCCTTGGGAAAGTGTGTGGGCAGGAGAGTGGGTGTTGCATATCTGACAGGCTTACAGAAACCACCGTGTGAATCCAAATGTAGTGATTCCTGCGGTACTGAAAGTCGTGCAAGGCAGGGTCCTGTCACTCGCACCACTAACCGCACAGCTCAAGGGTGTTGGGTTTAACCTGAGCGTACTGTATGGAAGATTTCAACATCTAACCTGCATACTAATCTGTGGGAATGCTATCACACTATTATAAGAAAAACCCAAATGCTCCAACACTTCTCGCTATCAAAAGGCTCAAAATACCTTCGTTCTATTGTCATGCATACATGTATAGTCTACCGGTAGAATCAGGGACTCTCGAAGTTTCTACCCTAACATATGTCTATTTGGACAAAGGAAAAATAAAAACTATGAAATATAAATGTCAAACTATTGTCTATTTAGAAATTATCAACCTGCCAGGGATTGAAAATAAATACAGGTTGAAGATTGTACAATCATGTACAATGTAATACTGTAAATTCATTTATGTTCAAGCAATCAAGGGGAGTCTAGTTATAGCTGTGGATGTTCGTGGTGTTTTAAGCTTTTAGTTGAAACAGTTATTACAAGTAAAATGCAATGCTTGACTGAACATTGTCATGTTGCCATGATTTCGAAGTGGAAAGGTCCCTGTAAAAACTGCTGGGAAAAAACACAAAACTTGCCAATTTTATTTACAGTACCCGAGTATCGGAAGAACACATGACTTTCTGGTATAGACATCGTGGCCGCCCCTATAGAATCCACAATTTCCTGTTATTGTCAGACCTCAATAACCCGTGACTCCTGATCCCTCCCCGCAATTTGACGTAGCTGGTATTCACCAGTCCATCAAAATGTGTCCAATCAAGTTAACTGTAAGATCTGGGAGGGCAATTCTAAGTATCACTTGGTGCCCACGCAAAAGAATAAAAACAAAAAAATTGTACCTGTCCAATAACACAAAAATAATGTAACACTGGTCACCTCAATTTTGGAATGTCACTTTCCGAATTTTGAGACAGCTATGTTGAAACCCCTGATTTTCAACTTTGTTATTCCTGGATGTACAGTGAACTTTTGCATGCCATTGGAAAGATCATGCTATCTTCAGTACTAGGTTGCTTTTTTTATGGTCAGAATGTACAAATTTATCAAGATATTTGACTTTAAAAATTGCAAGTTATAAGTTTGGGACATTATAATTAAATTACTACTATTCCATTCTGTATCGGTATAGCTGGTATTACTGCCCTTTGGCGTAACAAACCAGCTTAAATTCTAGCATCACATATAGACTTAATGGCACATTTCTGATATATTGTAACTATAATTTTATTACGTTGTAGCAAATAATGACTGCAACTAAAATTGTGGCCTACATGACTGAAAAAACGGCCGTGTGACTTGATTTGAAATGATGGCCGCACAGTGTGCCAAGATTTTTGCTGGTGCACCCAATTGTTTTGGGCTTGGAGCACAGTGCTCCTACAAACAGTTAGACTGGAGCCCTAAATGATTACAAGAAAATAGTTAAAAGTTAATTTGAAATCTATCCCAGTTGTTTCTTAACAGCTATTTTTTGTGTGTATCTCATTACCGTGATGATGTCTAACCTTCATCAATGTACATTTAACTCTACAAACTACATGTATGAGTGTTCAAGTTCTATATTCTAAAGGTGCCAGAATGCAGTACTAGAGACTACTGCATGGTGGCATGATTTGTATCACAACTTCAATCTTCTTATCCTAATATTCATACTCCCCGGTGAATTTTGACATCTTAGTAACTTTCTTAGATGCTGCAAAAAATGTAGTATTTTGGAGATCTAACAAGAATGATTTGTACATGCTTGACTACAATTTGACAGTTATGATTAAAAGTTGCCAAAATATGTCAACGTGAAATAAGCATCCCCACAAACGATGCATCATTTTGACAAACAAATTTACTACTTCTACTAAGACTGGTACGCAATATACTGTGCCAAGATGAAGTCTAAATGAAATACAGACAGAAGTCAGAGTGCCAACAATCAGGAATTCCCCAAATCTCTCATGCTTTATTTCCCCTGTTCCCTTCCATCTTCCAACGAGTTTATAGTGGCGAGTTTTCAATCAAAAAGCAATTGCTTCACTACTGATCAAATCTACGTGGGCAACAGATCCGGCGTGGATTAGTGGTGACCTTGACTCTGGAAAGCGATGATGATAATGACTGTGCTAAACTCCATCCACATCATGTCTTATTTGGAGAGAATTACCGCCCGGAAATTGCTTCCTTTTCCAAGCAATCACATTACCAGGCGTGATCAGGACAGTTTGATCGCGTTAAAGCCGTTTCCCCGCGCCGTTGGCGGAGTGACGTCGGGGTAACCTGACCACAGGAACAGCAATCTATGGGCCCTTCACTAGATTTCCTGACAAATGACTGGAAATTTGGAATTTTCTGCCATTAACGCCACTACAATTTCTCATCATCACACTGAGTCAAGCCAATTGGGACACTGTAGAGCCATGACATAGGAATCATCAAAAATCAGCCTTGCTCATTCTGGGTGGGAAAATTTTAGATATTCATCATTACCATAGCTATTATGTTAACTTTACATAAAGCTTGCTGCAGTGGTCAGGCAGAAATAAGGAATAAACCTACATGTACTAGAAAATATGTTACTGGTTAAAAGCTATCATTGAAACTTTCTTACCAATAAAAAGAGAAACTGGATATACATGTACTTACACATATGATTGCAACATTAACTTAAGGAGATAACCAGACCGAACATGAACAAAGAACACATACTAATCTACAAGCACTCATACTGTTATTGAAACCCACATTTCAGGAAGAGAAATAGTTTACCTTTTCAAAAAGCTAGAAGAATTTACTTATATTTGAATATCCTTAATACACTGAAAGATCTTTACTAATACATAACAATTCAATCATAAACACTCCTTCAAGAAAACAAAAATGCAAAAAATTAAGTGTTTATACTATACATGTACCTGACAAAGTACGGTGAAACAGGCATCTTCGACTTTCATAGTACATGTATTACCTGAAATCACTTCTAAAGTTTCCATTATGATCGTTCATCATCTGAACAGCTATATCTATCATGTAGATGCCTGCATACTAAACACACAAAGACCAAGTCTGGAAAAGCAGTGAAAATGTGTTATCTGAGGAAAAGTACAGAAAAAAAGTTTCACGCCTGATCTCCAATTAAGTCCCCATCATTTATCAGCTGAAGAGCTACATGTATCACCTCTAATCACCAGGTGTAATCACCACTTCCACTGTAATCGCTCCTCGCCAAATTACACCATTTATCAATTTCCGCCTACTGATCTGAAAGGCGTTTATGGAACTAGGGAAATGTTCATGGTGAAGAGATGATATCAGAACGCAGCATGGATCTTGGGAACGAGATTATTTCCCAATTCATAAACTACTGGAATGGGATGTTTTGGCACTTTAGAAAAGTTTCAAAATGGGGGATTCATTGAACAGTAAATGGAGGATCTCAGAGTCTAAGACTTTCTGTAAATTCTTGTTTAATGTTTATTGTGAATTTCACACTGATTCTTTTTATGTATTTCCCATAAGGCAACAGACATGCACATAGCAGGAAATAAGATGACCCTTTATAGGACCTTTGAACTAACTTCCTGTCAGGAACAAATACTTCCAAACCATTCAAAGGCTGTGTGTTGATTTTAACTTCTTAAAGTTTATATACAAGGTATAATTTATATACAATGTATAAGAACATCATCTGTTAACATGTTGTACAGTTATGTCAAACTGTAATTATAGCACCAATAGTGGATGTTATAAAAAGTTAATGCTAGGTGATACACAGCAGGATTAGTTACATAAAATCTTCATCCTACTCTTACATTTACAACTTCAGGTAACAACCAGAAATACTATCATATTCCATCAGGTCATCCCAAGACCTCAAACCCACGCAATTTTCTCATAAACACCCAAGCCGACCAACATTATTAATTAACCGCACGGCACCGACATTCTTCTTAGAGCTCTTTATCAAAGTGTCGGATAGTAATAATATGTTTCAAAGCGATGATTCCTACGGAGGTCAAATGTGAAGGTCAGGGGTCAACAAACGAGGAGTTCCAAGATGATAGTAGAAACTGATTGCTCAATATGGAACCCCTCCATAAATCTCTGTAATACCTCCCTGGACACCACTTTCCTTGGCAGAGTATTAATCTACCAGCAAAATCAACCCCTAATGTCTCCTTCCCTCACAGACTCCATTCTGGTAAAGCGGAGCAGTCATTTGACACGATAGTTCATCTCCGTAATTTTGGGACAGTAAAATATTGAGATGCCGAGAAGTGCTGACGGTGCATACATTGCCGAGCTGATAGACTGTGTTATATTATAAATGAAATCCATATTTACGATGCGCGTAAAGCTGCCCACTCGGCAATAAAGGCAGCAGGTAGCTCCACGAAACGGTGAACTATTGACCTGACGTTCCATGATACATGCTGCGCCACACAAACCTCCCCCAATGAGCAATCAGCGTTCGATAAAAGTATGAATCAATGTGGGGTGAAGTATCATTAGTTTTCCCAGCTACGATATCTGCTGCCGCGTCACTTAGGGTTTAAAATAATCTTCGCTGCATTTCTACAACTTTTACCAGAACCGTTTCTTTTCCTCTTTTTCCATCAACAAAAAATGAAATTGTGGGGTGAGCCGACTGGTTGAAACCAACCTATTCAATCCCTGACGCAGTGTTCTAGCCAGTGTCCATCTTTCTGTTATTTGCTGCTCATGACTGACAAAATGTTTGCCCAATCTGTAACTGACTAGAGTACTGCCCTGTACTGTGTCCAGAGAGTTAGCTTTTATGAAAGTAGCAGCCAAAAAAAGATCATAAAGAATTATCACTCTTCAAGAGTGTCTTTGAGATATCAAGGAACTTAACTTGTATGAGTTGCATATATATGTACATTGTCTTTTTTTTGCTTTCAAATTTATTGAATGGCCTATTGCTAACAACTGTCTGCTGTGAACCACAAATATAACTTGGTGTGGCTTTTAAAAGTCACTAAAGGTTGTAGGTAACGCTTGTTTGACCATACAAATTTTCAGCATCATAAAAGTTTTATTTCCCAATTCCATGCATATGCTTAGAGTTTCTACCGTAGACTTTAGTTAGAGTACTTTGAAGATTTTATGGTAAATACATGTATCTTGTCTACAACAGCCCATGTGCACTTATACTAGCACTGGAACTACAAGCAAAGCAATCCTTATGTCCCTTTTCCATATTACAAGATTTTACAATATCCAGACCTTCACTTTAACAGAATCTTTTCTTGAACAGGACCATTAAAAACTGCACCCAGCCTCGACTTATGATCCATTTCCAGGTGTGCCTTGTGATTGGAGGAGCAGTTTTACCTTTCTTTATAGTAATTGGCTCTACTGTACAAAAGGCACGGCAATAAACACCAGCGTAGATGATCATAGCACAGAGTCAGTTGATGGCCCTTGCAAACATACAGAGAAAGGCCAAGCTTCATATTAAGTTAACATCCGTGCTATTTCCTCATCTGCTAGACATGTTATATAATGCCATATTACAGGCGTGGGCACATAAGGGCACTGTGGTATATAAAGTTGTATTTGGTATTAAAGGTTTTATGATCAAGCTTTATTTTCAAGGCACCTTGCAAAATATAAAACGTGTAACATAACAAAAGAGCAAAAGAGTCTGAGAGAATAAGAAATAATCTGTATATGTGTCAGAATTATCAATGGTTATGAAAACTTATAATACATACAATTGTACATGTACAATGTCTACATCATTAGGGATTGCATGACATTTTTCTGCATACCTCTAACGTGGTGAAGGTAACATTAAAAATTACCTGCGCCAGAAAAGTTTTACCTGCACCACTCGGAATTTAGGCAGTATGGATCATACAAAACTGTTCAGAAAGCATTGCCATGTAATAGTCAATGTAGCAAATAGTAAAAAAAAAACATACACTTACATGTACAAATGTACATTGCATTATATGAAGTGGTGCAGGTTAGGTGCAAGTAGAAATACTTTCATAGCTCCAATTTTACCTGCATATGCAGGTGGCTCTGTACATGGAAGAATGATACATTTCACACTTTCAAAAAGATAGACTTAATGAATGCATTTTTCATAGGAATATCCATCATTTTTTCCACTTACACTTCCAAGTCCTCTTGAAAAGGACAACATCCCCTTGAGTATGATATTCAGACATTCATAATTCCAAAAACTTCCTACATCTCAAAGGAAAATGTCAAAGAACTACGTAAGATAAATGTTGTATCACCAGGTTCATCCACATGGGAAATATCGACATACGAGAGAAGACATTGTTTCATGGATCAAAACAGATCTATTAGTAATTTGCTGTGCAGTGCTCTTTATCATGGATACCTAATATATTATAATGACCCATAAGTTCACCTGGTCATGGACTTTATGTTACTACTACTGGTCTTCTACATAATATAGATACCAATTTTGGTAGAGAGTATATCTATCAGGATTTCTTATTACAATAAGGGAAAATATAATTTTTGTTTTCAATCAATACTTCTGCTGATATTGCTGTTTGTGTTAATACATAAAAAAATAGAAATTTAGCACAACATAATAAACACGACAAGTATCAGTCCAGACATGAGTTGAAACTTGAAACAATCTTTTCTGGACTGTCTGATTGTACTTTCAGTCACAAACTTTCCTGTCAACCCCTAAAGAAATGTCTTCTTGATTAATCAAGGAAAAACTTGCCAAATCCCCCCTCCTACCTTTTCCCTGTACCAAAAGCCCATGAATGATAAACAAATTGTGAACCTGCAGACCTGGTTCTAACAATGGCCTGAAATTTGGAAGATTTACATGCCATATGGTGTGCAGTCTGCTGCCCTAACCCTGACTGTGGTTCCTCTACTGAGTTGTTGGTTGATTACTTGGCCCGCGCCCGCCGACACATCCGATCCACACCGCTATAACTCCCCCACATCAAGCACGAGCCCTGCCAATACACGGCGCAAATTAAATAAAACCCATTTTTCATCCGCGCTCCGAGAGATCCCGCAGCTTTGGCAATGGATGATTGGGAGCCCAAAATTGATTAATTTTACATTTCCCTGATTTGACTGTTGAGAAGGAGGCCAGAGGTCAGAGGGCTGGAAAGGGCGGCGCAATAAAGTGAATTATCTGAAGGATGCTGGGATATGAAAAATGGTTGTTGGACCCAAGGTCGTGTTCTTTCCTGATAAGGTACTCAACAGGCAGAGAAATCAGCTTACAGGACGTGTCAATGGGCCAATCGCCTTCTCACGTAGCCTTGAACATAGGATAGAACTTCTAAACTTTGGAATCTTTTTACAATAAGACACACTCAGATACCTGGATTATCTTTAAAGAGACTGCAATAAGCAATTCAATGAACCTCAAGAATAACAGAGTACAGAGAAAATTGAATTTCAAGGAAGCATCAGTCTACTAAAAGAACACGTCAACAGACCAGTTGTCTTGTGATTTAGGCTATGACTTTTAAAATCACCACTTTGGTTAATGAAAATAGAGGTTTAATGTCATCAAGATATCCTTTTTAATGACATTCTACAAATGGTGCACTGAGCAATGTTTCATACTTTTATCTTTGCAGTGCAGTTAATCTCAATCCCAGCAGGTGTTGGACTTTGACACAAGAAGTTGATAACCAACGACGACACAACACCAATTTCAAACAGTTTGGCCTTATCACGGAGTGTAATTTTCTGTATTCTTCCCATGACGTGTTTTAGCCCCAGTAACACCTCACTAGAGAGAGGGAGTTTAGATACTCATCAGATTTACCATAGCAACAGCCGACGCCCGACAACCCACCGTGTATATCAAAGATGCTTCACTATTCTTCCACTTAACCTTTGGGGTATCCCATGAGGCTTTGAGGCAATAAGCCCGCTCGCCAGGGGCTGATCTCTTTCTACATTTAAATGGAGGCTAAAGCTAATATAGAACCCCTCGGCTCAAAGGTCAAGAAAAAAAGCACACACGGAAAATGTCATGAGCAAAATTATTCCACAGAGGGCAGCAGAGGCAGGGAGAAAGTGGCGATTTTCTGTAATCGCATGAAATCTGTAATACTGAGCAAATAGAAATTTGGATACTACTAAAACTGATCAACTGGGTAAATATCAGACTGCAGGGCAGCATACATGTATGCGTGACTGTTTGACGTCTATAGTCTCACCTTTTGTACCTCATCACAGGGCTCCAAAATATCATTTCAACTTACCTGCACTGCTCAGAAATTTGGAGGCAAGGACTACACTAAAAGCACAGTTCCAAAACCATTGACATTATTTCTTTCATACTTTAAATGTGGTGACAGTCCATGCAGCAAATAAAAATCAAAATACGCCTACATTTGTATATAAACCAGTGTATTGACCAGTGCAGTTTAGGTACAGGACTGGTAGACATCAGAAATACCTGTACAGCTGCTGGATCAATTTTACCTGCACTAATCTGCAAATGCGGGTGGTTTTTCAAGCCATGTATCTACTATAAATTTTGCTATTTTTGCATCGTTTTAATTTGCAGTAACACCACAGTAAATACAATGCTCTGTCGTAAATAATAGCAGAGCAAGATTACGATTGACTGTCTAACATTTTAGAAACAAGAAATGAAAAAACAGTGACAGTCATGGAAAAATGAGTCTGTTTTGATTAATGATGTTTTTAAATCAGCAGATGGCTTCAACCTAGGAAGTACCTGTCTTACTCTGGGGGAATAGCTGTAATTTCATACATGTAACTCTGAATACTAAAAACAAACATAATGAATGTGATTGTTTAAACATACACATGTAGACAGTCATTACTGTACACGTAATATAAAAACATTACGACATCTGAGTTTTCTTTTTCCTACTTTTCAATCAACTTACAATTGATTTCCATCCAATATTTCCCAGTATACTTGAATTAACACATTACTTTCCACAATGAATAAAAAACAGAAATGATTGATATCAGTTGTTTCCTGACTATGATAATAACACAGAACACTTTTCTCAAAGACTTAAGCCAGGGATAAAAAATGTATTGTTTCAAAATATCATTAGGCCACACCAATTTAATTTGTTGGTTCTCGGATTTTTTCAGAAAAAATATGAAGCGACAGGGCGAAAAAAAATAAAAATAAAAACAGGTCTAGGCATCCTATTATACGCTTAAATGCTACAAAATGAGCCATGAAGTCAACACAAAAGGCTGGGTTAAAATTTAAACATTGAATTTTGAACTTTTAATCAAACCACTGCAATGATAGATGGGAAAACTCGTAACAACTAGGAAGAAAAGGACTTTCCTCAACTGTTGGGGGGCAAAACATGAGCATTTTTCAGTTGATTCAGGACCAGAATCAAATTTTTTTTTTTTTTTGCAAATCAGAAAAAAACGAAGAGGCGAATCCGAGAACCAACAAATTAAATTGGTGTGGCCTTATGTATACCTATTGGCAACATTACAGCTATTTTAGCACCCTGGACAGACCACAACTGTACTTCAATGTTTTTTCAGGCTTTGAAAATCATTGGTGACATATAACATTATAGCAAAGGTACAGAATGCAAATAAAGAGAAACCTGTCTTCAGCTGGAAGGCTAGTTTACGATGTCCTTATCAATCCTGCCCCCTATCAGGTCAGAGTTGAGGTGCAGGCATTACTACCATATGCACAACTGCTACTCACCAAACTGACAGACTTTGTATTATGTGTGATGCCATATGAACAATATCTTTTCCCCCATTTTTATATACATGTTCCATTGAAGCAGATATAAAACCACTCAGACAATCATATAGAACATAATGATTAAGTTTCATGATCTAGGATCTTCTCTTCTTCCTACTCACAATGAGCCATGGCATCACATTGTCAAACAAAAAATCACACACGAGTGAAAATCTCCACAAAGGCCTTTCATAAACCTGAACATGTGATGTTAACATGATAGATGAGAGTTCATGTGTTATGGTCGACACCGAGAGACATCCAGTCTAATCTCCGCCCATCCCTGCAACGCAGAAAGCACTCTGGGCGTAATCCCTCTCACGCGTCATTCAACAAGGTCATTCAAGGAACAAAGCCATTCCGCAGTTTCCCGCTTATAAGATCAAATGTGTGGCCAAATTCATACCTCGGAAAGGAGAATAAATTGTGCAGAAAGGTACTTTGATATCGGGATGAAGTGACTGTGAAACTTTTGTTGGTGTATCTGCACAGTGCATATACATGTACAAATGTACATGTACTTCTAAAGTTCATGTACTGACGGTCTAAATGACAGTCAATAATATACATCATGATTGTACTTTGAGACATGAAAAGACAATGCTCTTATTCTCTTAGGCAACAAAAGAGCTATGTACTTTTAAGTCCCACTTCTGTAAGCAAACAACAGGAAGAACATACAAATGTTATGTTCTACAATCATGGAATATCAATGAAAGGTAAGACTAACAATTGGGATTATCCAGGAAATACTGGAATATCCTTGCATCCTATGTAACCTTCTAATTTCTTGTTCTTTAACCTAATCACATTCAGTACCCAGCTAGAAGCCATATAAAAGTGCACTCATTCCCTCAATCATGTGTAAAATTACACATCTTAATGTCTCCTACGGCATACACTTGTACATGAAGCGCATTTGACATTCAAGTAACTGTAAGGAGATTACACCTTTGTGGAAGACCCTGCTGTAAGTGCTATTTTCCACCCTAGTAGCCCGCCATCAGGCTAACACAGCTTAAGGTAATAACTATACACAACGCACAGCGATAAGACGTAGGGATCTGACTTCATCCCGAGGAAGACAAGACAAGGCTCCAGTTTCCAATTTTCACCTTATCTAAAGCCTCTGAGGCTGTCTGACTCAGTTGAAGCATGGAGGAAAACTCATAGTCAGGAGCCACCCGTCTACATAACAGCCTATACACTGTCATGATAAGCTCATCCTTTGTACTGACGTGTATAACCTCTGCCAGTGGAGCATGAGGGGGAGGGGGCATTGTTTTTACAACTATTGGTTATAATCAATGGGTGTTCATGTCGATTGACCTATTTTACCTACATATGTAGCTCCCAGTCCTTTAGGGGACAGGTTTGTATCAAGATCCTGGAATATTTTATGGCTTATCTGGACAGTGCACATGTAAGGCCCCTAGCAGTAACCTATCAAACTGCAAATTACAAACTTTCAGAAGAAAAGTTTATGAAACATAATGTTCAGATGCACTTAGCTTCTACATAATTTATCATGCATAACTTAATCCACCAAATAGTTATTATTACATAGACAATTTCAACTAATGTCTACCATTTTATGTCATAACTACATATTATATTGTTTACATGCGATTCAAATTGGCATGCCTTACCTAAAAATACATAGATTACGGATAATTCGTATCTTGAATAGAAGATTACACTCGCACAGTACGACATTAACCAGTAACTTTCTTAATTACATAATCATGGTAAACAAATTTTGCCTGGAAAGAGCCGTAATTATTTATGCTTCCGACCAAGGACTACAAATTTAAGGAACTCTTAGGTTAATGTTATTTACCATAAGTTAAAATATCATAGTTTACATCTGTTTGGTCTTTGAGCTACATGTAAGAGTCTTTTTCTTTAGTCGGCCACTCACAGTCGAATGCAACTAGCAGCCAACAGAAGAAAAAGACTCCTACATGTAGCTCAAAGACCAATCTGACACAAACTATAATATTTTAAAGGTAAATAACATTTTCCAGAGATGGAAAACTCAAGTACATAAAAAATGGCAGTCTGAGTAGTTTACTATTCAGGCTTGCTAGGAGAGATTAGATGCTTCCAAGTGGCGCCACGGAGGATACGTAATCATTAAGACAACGAGGGAACCAGACTGCCGAAATGACAACATGAATTCTTGCAAAAATCCTGGAAGGATTAAGAGTCCCAGAATTCCATTACAAGGGTTTATGATTTCTGACACTGTAAACCCTGTTATTACTGATTATAAAACTTCTGGAAATTAGAATAAGAAATTCATGATAACATGCACAACGGTTGAAATATTCTAAACTGTAAATACATGATTGTATACTGAAGTTCACAGCACTTACATTCTGTGGTGAAAAAGTGAGAATCCAAGACCTTGTGGCATCTGTTATTACAATAATAGGCATCTATGATGAAATTTCAAGCTCATTAGTAACAATGTTACAAAATGATAACACAGATAATCTCAAGAACATAACATATTTTCAAGAATACCAACTTGTCATCAAATTTCAATTTCCTTTCTTCACATATCTACTGTGAAGTCCATAATGCGGTGACAGTCAAGGAGCATTGTTTGAAGAAAAAGCAATACTTTATCAGACAACTTTACAAATCAAACTTGGGGAAGTTCACAATTACCTTTATACTGAATCCTCCAAGTGAACACCATGCAAGTAGTAGAAACATGTACCTTGTACCTACAGGATATGCAGTACCATCCT
>NW_017803965.1:2442207-2483010 GCF_001625305.1 Branchiostoma belcheri | reverse complement strand
ATGTAACTTTGGAATGAAGCTATAACAAAGGGAAAACAAAATCTGTCCCCCAGTAAGCAAGAAAAAGTGTCTCAGGGGGTTATGAGTTACAAAATTTTTCAGGAAAAATATCAGACCCCTTCTTTTTGGGACTCGATGCGCGACTTGCGCCGCAGAAAGTTGCCCTCCTATACCCGACCCCTACGCTGTGAAAAAATCCTGGTGAGAACCCTGTAGACGGACTTACCTCTCTACTACAGATGTAAAACAACTTGGTAACAAAGTCATATAAATCATCATAAAATCTCAAGAGGTTTATGCAGTAACTGATGAGTCATTTTCTAATGATTCAATAACCATATTTTCATCCCTATGGAACCATAGCCTTGTATATTGTACATGCAGGCTTCTTAAGCTTTAGCTCATCACCTACATGTACTACCCAGGTTATGCATCTACAGGCGGTAGAAATGTCCTGCAACTGCAAAGAACCTTTCTTCAGGACTGTAGTCCTATCATCATCATCATCATCACTGCTCACATCTGCCAACGATGCAGGCCACCACTGCTTTCCACTCTTTCTGTCCAGCACTTGTCTTCATGCTCCTAAGTGAAACCCATCTCCTCTTATTAAATGTCTCGTAACTGTTTTCCCCATGCCATTTCTTGACAGACTTCCCCTACTTCTTTTCTCTTGTGGTATCCAGTTTAGTGCCATACGAGGGAAGCATGTTCTTGGCATCCTTACAACCTTAGGCCCAGGGAAAAAAATGTCAAAAACTGCCAATCCTAGCCTTTTTGTGAGGGCCCCTGCAAGGGATGGGAGCAAATACCATCAGGCACAAGCCCTTTCTGAAGTTCCAGGCCCATATTAAAATATACCACAACTTCCAAATCCTGTTTGGGTAAATCACTTAAGCCTACCTCACTCCATTCCACTGTGAATACGCAATAAAATGTAGCCAGGGCTGCGAGATATACATCTTATTAAAGTCCTGAAAGTAATCATATATTTGATTCCCATGCAGAGCTTAAAGGGATGGTAATACACAAAGTAATATAGATGGTATGGAAATGAGGATTTAGGCAGTCATTACTGGTGATGATTCATATTGGAAGGATTATGGTGTGTTGCTGTAGGTGCACCTGTGTACTGTCACATAGGTCCACTTGGGACAACCAGCCAACATAATGTGTTTAACACTCATACTAAAAGGCTTACTTAATGCAAGGCTGATATGTCATGTGTGGTCATGAATATCTGAACACAATTCCAATATCACTTGATAGGGAGAATCTTAATAAGCAAATAAACAAATATATTTCTAGACTAATAAAGCAATATTCTACATTTAATTTAACATGGAAGTTGAATAAAATCCATTCCTATATGGTAAACCATGGCCTCACTATGGTAATATCGAATGGAAAGTTGAAACTGTCAGTGGAAAGTTGAAACTTTCAGAATAACATGAAAATCAGCACCAAGGACAAGGAAGTGTTGAAATTTTATTTTGATTTTGAAAATTTTTCATTTGTTAAAAACAAAACAAAATGAAAGGAATTGAACACAGGATATGAAATTCTGGCAGATGACCACACCGTTGCTGTAAGTAGAGAAGGAAAAAAGTAGAAGTTCTAAACAGGTGACGAAGACCACGTCTCTGGCAATGAAGCTGCTCATCCTATGAGCAGAGAGCCTGCGGAACCGACTTTTAAATCTTACGCCATGCTTTTTGCTCCCAATTTTCTGTCCTTTTGCACACTTCCAAAGGAGTCCTAACCTATTCACACTGTTCTGTACAATACTGAATAGCCTTCAGCTGAACAAGCAGACTGAAATCTAAGTCAAATTGGATTTCCATTCATGCCAAACAGCTCAAAGTTCAGACCGACCTCTGTGCCAGGGACCCCGTACGAAATCGGATGATTCAATCTCCCCACCTGATCCATCATGGTGTAATAGAGAGGCGGGCCACGCAATAGCATGAAATTAAAATCAATATTGTCATAATGCGCCTTGTACCTCATTCTAGCTATCGAATGGCCGCTTTCTGTGTGGACGTTTTTCTGCACATAACTCTCCCATTCCGCAAACACACGGGTCCGGGAAACGCACTCAGCCGTCCGAAACAGGATATTTGCTCGATCTCAAAAGCTGTTTAGCGGGCTGGCCCCCCTGCACGACCCTTGTAGTGTGAAATTGGACCACACAAAGGTATATATCAGCTGGTAATGGTTTGGGGGGGAGGCTTTTAATAAAATAAATGGCATGTAGATCACTTCTCCAATAAACGGCACTCAGATATCACTTGGTCTGCCAACACTGCACTTCTTGGAAATAAAAGTACATTTTCAAAAGGGCTCAAAAGTGCTAAAAATCAAAGTCTCAGGGCTAGTAGTAATGAGTGTAATGTGAAATAATGACGTAAATCCTCGACTGTACATGTAGCTGCATACAAAGATAGAAATAAAAAAGGAAATCAGAGAAAGCAAACTACAGCTCTTCACATACACAGACATGCCAAAAACAATGTATTTCATTCCCTTGGGGGTCAAGTATCAATCTTTGAAATCAGATTTATTTGCCAATAACCATTCATATGAACACTTTCAAGTATAAGTCAGTTGGATACTAATTGAATTTTTACTTTTAAATACATTTTGATTGTATCGCATTATATTAGTCTTATTCTTGCCTCACTTTACTTGTAAGTTCACAGATTTTTCTTACATTACACATGCATGAGTGCACTAAGACTTAAGAGTATGCTTTATACATAAATCTATGTTTAAGAACTTCTTAGAATTAGTGCATCAAAGACTTTGGGGGTACATGTAGCTCTAGTGAATACTTTGCATGGTACTGTGACAGTATCATAAAATTACACCTTGTCTTGTAGGACCCCTACTTCTCGTAAACGTTTTACAGTTTACTGATGTTTCGCTTTTACGACCAATCAAATCTACCAACAGCCTGGCCTTTCATTGTGAAGCTCCATAAAATCAAACCAACTCAACCATCTCCTAATCCAACAGTAAGACATGGTGCATCGTTCACAGATCCGCTATTCACATGTTTAAGGGACCGAAAACTTTGCTAATCCTGGGATTTTATGCCATTTCTTTTTGTCTAGCCAGCCATACAGAGACTCTGCTAAAGCCAGGGGCCTAATGTACAAAATGCAATGCTCGGGAGCACATTAATAGAACATAATGCACCTGCACGAAACCTGGATTGTTCGCAGTTTTCATTGCATGTTTGGTCAACATTGCATCAGATTTTTGCTCTTTGCAGTCAATATTTTTTCCAACACAACATTTGAAAACTACATACGGAATGCCATCCTTAAAAAGGACATTAAAAGAGATGCTATGCACAATACCATGCAGGTTTTGCACAGGTACAGTACTATATGCACATTCTGCTGACATGCTCTGGAAACTTCCTCATTTTTCATGCTGATAAGTAAATACATGCACTGTTTCTCCCTGTCATTATCCTTAGATGCGCTAAAAAGTCTTAGACTTCGGAGGCGCATTCCCTTGGAAAAATTTTGAAATCTTGACTCTCTGAAACACCATTCCCTGCATTTTCATTGGCTGATTTTGTTGGTAAACTAAGTTCAGTCTAATGACATCTCTTTCCATATCTTTACATGCTGACTTTAGTACTTCAAAGATGACGGGTTGATGTAAAAGTTTTGTCTATCATGAGTGGCAAAATGACAAAAAGACAGCCGCTGACTAGAATACTGGATGGGCAGCACTGTAACAGTTTAAATAAAAACAAATGAGTGTGACCTAATGGCCATCTGTAGCAGCAGATTTGTGGAAGTAACTACTTTCCCGGAGCTGTGATTACTTTAAATCAATGGCAGGATTGTTTGTTTCCTTTAGGGTGCAGACAATTTGGAAGGTTTAAAACACTGTAATGTACCATTCACAACTCAAGAGTAAAATGACTACAATGTTTCCTGGCTTTGTTCAAACCCAAAAACTTAAGGGCTGATCCTAAAAGAATCTTGCCTTACATCATTTAGCAGCCTCTAAATGTTTCAAGAAGTCCTGTAATTCTTTTAAGGAATTCTATTTCCTTGCAATCCTAGATAATTCTTTGCAAGATCAAGTTAGCCCAGAAGCTGGCAAATATCCCAGAACTGTTACAAAGTGACTTTTGGGTACATAAAACTTCCCGGTCTGAAGCGATCCTGCACATGCATCAAATAAACCAGTCCACAAAGCACATTTGGGCTATAAGTTATTTGGTGCTCTGTGATCTCATAGTCTGTAGTACATTTATAATGATTGCATGTCTTCAATAAAGTTTGTGTAGAATTACATGTAGAATAACTTACTAAACTCTACAGCTAACAGACAATATGTACACGGCACTGCAGCAAAGTTAACACAAGAGTGACGGCATCAGATATTTTGTGGATGCCCACATGTTCCTAGGTACATGTAGTTACTAAGTAGATCATGATTGTGCACCATTGTAAAAACACGTCCAAGTTTCAGGAAGGAAGTTGACCAAAGTCTCTTCTGTATTACATGAAGGTTGCTATCATTTTAGTATAATGACTGTTCTAATCATGTAAATCTGACAATCCATCATACCAGCAAGAAGAGATGTAAGCTTTAATTTCCCCAGACAACATGAACATCTAAGTACCTCCCTCCTGCTAGGAAACATTGCAATCTTGGACACATACAACACCAAGGGGGGTAACAAAACTCAAGTTTGTGTGCATTAAAGGGAACACACTGCCACAGGGCTTAGAAATTCAATTACAAGCTCTTCTCCATAATCATCTAGGGGCTGGGATAAACTACTTCGCCTCTCCATATTAGTTAATGTGTGGCATAGATAAATGACACAGCTCAGACATTTAGGTACATAATGTCGCAAAATCCATTCATACACAGAGTTGGAAATGGGTTTATAATCTCAATAATGATGTTTCAGTAAGAACTGAAAGGAAGAAATTGTGATATATGCTGTGCATAACAATCTCAGTTAACTGGGAACTGGGTGTTATTTAATGTTACTGATTAACGTGTTATGGGGCAGCACAAACTTCCAGACGCACATGACCACCGTACCTATGTGTCTTCTACTGCAACACTTTTTTCATAAATTCTTTACGTTTCCTACCGAACCTTGGAGTCCACTTTTACACTTTAGTAATTCATATATATTTCCTCTAAAAAGTTACAGTTAACAACAAAATATTGTAGTACCTTGCCTTGTTAAGCATTATGTTGAAAACACTGAAGCTTTTGCAGTAAAGTTTTCCAATCTTTTACTTATGTGGTATGGTGTTGCGTTGTGTTGTGTTGTATTGTTTTGTTTTGTCATAGGTTAAAATCTACAAGATATTATTCCAAACAATAAAGATTTGGGTCAGATTAAAAAAGATCACAATTTGTACATACCTATGAAGAGAAGAGGTCACAAAAGTTGGTTGTTCAACATCAGCAGGAAATGGCAACAGCAACAAGGTTGTCAACAGCAAGGGATGAACATACGGAAAAAGAGAAATATGTTAGATTCATCAAGTATCAAAGAATTAACCTTTGTTTATTTGTTTATTTTGATTTTTCACAAGGAGAAAGGGAGGGCAAAACAGGTGCATAAGCACCTTGACAAGTTGCCCTCCCCAAAACAAAAACACATATACAACACCAAAATTTACATATAGTCAATAACTACAAGTATAAAAATATACAGAATAAGCAATCAATATAGAAGGTTAAGCATTATTCAAATATATCTAATACACTGTAAGTAGTATAAATTTCTGTCAGCTTACAATGTACACTTGATGTTTCACAAAGACAATCAATCATACATTCTTCTAATTGTATTATTGTACACAAAGTGAATATATTAGATCAGTAAACAACCTACATTACAGTATGGTAAGTTTTAAGATAAAAGTATTTGGATATACTACATGTATGTGTATGAGGTTGAAATCTGACAAACCAATAAATGAAAACTGCAATCACAGAGATATATTACACAACTGTCTACTGGATCTAACTTCAGCCAATCAAAAAAACAACCCAGAGTGTGCTGCAGTAACTGCACCACAACATAACCTTAACAACATTAGTATCAACCCTCTTTATTTGTAAAAGGTCAGACAGTGCATTATCACTACAGGGTTAATGCACTGACAAATCAATGATTATCATATTACCCTTCAATCAGAGATCAAAGATCTCCCACCGCTGAGAAATATTTGAGTTTCTTACAATGTGAATTTCTCGCTGATCCTGAAATAAAAGTTATGTGTTCTAGCCTGTGTCTGTCTTTCCATCATTTGACGGAATTTTGCCACTTGTGACGGACAAAAATTTTGCAATAAATCGGCATGTTAAGATACATGTATGGAAAGAAATGTCATTAAGCTAAGCTTAGTTTACCAGAAAAATATGCCTCTCGAAATGCAGGAAATAACATTTGAGAGGGTCAAGATTTCTATATAATTCTAAATTTTCAAGAGGGGCATGCCCGCCGATCCCCCTGGGATTCTTGCAATGTCTCTCCCCTTCAGTGCTAAAAATGTGAGAGAAAAAAACTGAGATGACGGAACAAAATTTTAGGCTGCACCATTCACTTCAATATTTTTGGATGAGATGGATACTACATATTAAACTGATGTGGCCTCACTAAAAGCATTGAGACTCCCAAGGCTCACCCAGCTGTGCTTTTAAAATGCCTTTCTAAAACTTTGTGACATTGGATGGAAACAGTGCCCTTGAGTATGAAGTCCCAAGATAGCTGTAAGTTCCAAGGATGACAGAGAGCCCCTAGGCATGAAATTGTCCAGACAGAATGCTCTCTTCAAGCCATAGGCAGCTAATACCTGACTACAGGAGATTAATCTAGTTTGTGTTTACATATTAATCACTTACCAACTGCATAAACAGCTTCACTCAAGCACAAAATCTATCTTTTAAGTTATATAGTAACATACTAATCTATGCCATCACTTATGATAGACTAATGCAAGTGTTAACTAAGTCATGTCTATCATGCTTTAGTTCATAAACATAGGTATATGTAAGACCATATTCCTATACATGTGAACTTAGCCTCTACCAGGTTTCAGAAGTGGCTGGAAAGAGTAGAAACATGCTGGGGGAGTTGGTCAGATAAAGGAGTACATTTGCCGCAACAGAATGTACTCCTTCAGCAGACTAGCTCCCTTGCCATGTTATCTGTCTATTTCAAATTTGGCCAATTTCCACCTTTCCAGTTGCTTCAGAAGCCTGGTAGAAGGTCTCGGACCGGAGTTTTTTTCACGATTTTGGATCCGGCGGACACCCTCAGACCGAAGGGCTATAACTCCGCCAAAAAAAGTACGCCGGGAAATCTCATTACATCAGTCAACGGAGGTTTCCAGCAGGCTTCCGATACAATTTTGGTTATTGTCCGTCGACTCTATAATTTGGGTAGAAACTGTAGTTAAACGTAAATTTTGGATACGAAAAATGTAGTTTTTTTGCAGTTTTTTCAACGGACCTGCTTGGAAAAAACGAATTTTCCCAGGCTAACGGCTTATATGCTGAAATAGCTTACTACTTTCTGTTTCTGAAAAACAGAAAAAAAATATAGGTTGTTGCGATAAGTTTTTCGCAAAATCCGGTGACGCGAACCCCTAGAAATTCCACATAGAACGCAGCTATTTGGGTCATCAGGCGACAAACCGCATCACCCTTGCTCGCGGACTAATACCAAAAACGCTTCGCTGGCCGTCCAACTTCACCGCGCCGAAAAACACTACAATCCCAAGGCTTTTTGATCAATTCAAAACCTAGTTGAAAATCTACAGCGATCGCCGAGCTATGGGGAGCCAAACCTAGCGTGACAACCTCGCAGATCCGGCGATTTACTGCGCACTATTTGGAACCCTGGTCAGAATTAAACTCCGACCCGGAACCAGAAGGCTAGTGTGAACTGGGGTTGATTCTATCCACCCAACCACCTGTAAAACTAGGAGCTAAGACCTCATATTGACAGGAAAACACTCAGGGTTGTCAGTCACTGCCAGGGGGAAATGGGTGCAGGTCACAGGTCAACAACAACATGATCGAGCCACAGTGCTCTATAATACTACTCAGAGAACCTTTTCTGCCACTCTCTGTTTAGAGATTTCCAATCTCTGCACTCAATAATCCTGGAGCTCACAGAGATCCGAAAGGGCACTAGGTTTACAATCCTTAGCCTAGAGGCACAGAGAATGGACAGCGGTCAGTACGATTGAACAGCAAACGTCTTTATTCACAACCACTTGTTAAACAGCCAGATGCAGTTAGGGCAGTATGACATTTGACAAACAAAAGAAGATCATCTTTCATATTTTTCATATGCATCAGAGGAGTCAGATGGAAAATCTGGACCAAGTGAAGAAAAAAATCAATCCACTTATTAGCTTTTTAAACTAGGGTCACAGTCTTAAAATAAAGGTCAGATAAACTTGCAACAAGAATGGACATTGCTGACCAGAAAGGCAAGGAAAAAACATCATCTTTTCATGTCATGTGATGGACTTAGGAAAAAATGAAAGAAACACCCTCCCTAATCATTTCAGCTCTTACAAATCAAAGACATTTAATAGAAATTCCATCTGCTGCAATACCTGCCACTCACAGGAGATTTGGACCCGTGATAGAGTTAGTATTGAAATGGAGTTATAATCTATGATTCAGTCTTACATATCCTGACGCTAATACATGCAAAGTATGATAGATGCAACATGTAATTGTGTGCATGTGAATATTGCTGCAGATTAGTATCAGAGAGTCACTCTGGATGTCACTGATACCCTTGAAATAGAGTTTTGCTGTGTTACGTTTCCTTCAATTCACCTAGAGAGCATAATGAGATTTTTCCAGGCATACTGTGTGTGTATGTGTGACTGAATTTGAATTAGATGCTATGAAACAAATACTTTTTTTCTTAAATTCGGCACTTCATGTCAAGTATCTGTTTCTGAAGGAGACAAAATAAAATGCGGAAGATGAGCATCTTAACATCAGAGTCAGGCAAGGGTCTGGCAAAGTCAGGCATGTACATGTACACATGTACACCTTTGATATTGTATGTGAATGTGATACGACATACATGTAGATATTCTTTTATATAATTTCATGCATAATTGATAAGCTTTCACAATCTTGGTGAAGTGTTAGGCATTTCTTCTATCTAAAAGGTAATAAATTTCCCCTTAGTTTCTATCCAAACTCCATTCAATAAAACACCATTCCACTGAACAGTGCCTGATGACTTGTAAATCGTAGCTAGCTTTAAAGTGGTAGGAATTCCCTGACTCCAGAAAAGTGAGATTAATGAACTTCACGCCTCGCCAGCCCGCGGCAGCCGTGCGTGACTTCCATCACCTACGAGCCTTCGGGGATTTCTTACTTAAGGGTGAACATGATGACACAAAGGGAACAAAGTGACATCGAAATCTCTCCAAAACGGTCCTAATGCATGTCAGGTGCAACCAAATGACTGCAAAAGCCTTTCCTGAAAGTATGACAAATACCCCAGTGGACAAGATTTGGCAGAAGAGTTTTCAATGGATCAGTAATACCCTGCACCCCACACATGTAAACTACAGTTTTACATGTACACGGTCATGTATCAAGTACTGTAAATGCAGTGGTTTTATTTTCATGGTGACCTTTTAACTTCACAAACTCATAGCACTGCAAATATGCATTTCAAATGTACAAAAAAATTTCACATGACTAGACACTATGACATACATGTAGGTACTAAGCACTTAGTATGTGTAGTAAGATTAAAATTTCCCTCTCTGAACTGTTGTTGTGAGGACTCACTACAATTCCATGCAAAAAAAATATCTGAGAACCCAGAAAATAACTTTGTATGGCCTTAGAGTTTCTTCATAAAACAAGTTATAGTCCGGATGTTTTACCTCCAGGGCTCACGATCTACAAGCAACAGGAATATATTATGTACTTAAGGCACACTGCCTGTATGATGATAAGATGCTGGGAGTTTGACTGAAGCGCAGGACAAATCCCCAGGTGCATTTGTGCGGAACAGTCCTTGGTTTGATGAATAGACAGTCCATATACATGTATATGTACTATGTCATGTTATATTTTCTGCTACAGGTGCTGCCCTCAGGGACTATACCATGTACATGTATATGTAAACATTCCCTAATTTGCATGAGATTTTTTTTCTATACACATATTGTACTGGCTTAAATCTACTTTAGCTTATTCTATGTATCTATGTACACATGTACCTTGTACAAACTGTAAAAATTTTAAAAGGTCATTCCATATGGTAGTATTTTCATATTTCGTTCTTCAAAAAAAATGGCTCTTAGCTACCAAGCAAGAGAGCTCTGGCAAAGTCTCCTATCCAAATCTTGCAGGCTGTTATAAGTTTGAAACCCACAAAAACAATGGTAAGACAATAAACTAAAAAAAAATACATTTGCACATGATTCCAAGTGACCAAGTCTAATCTTGGCCATGATGTCTTTGTTGGGCAGACATAATGCTACTCTAACAGTCTCTTTAATACCTGCCCATTACGTGCACCCATTACAAACTCCCATATGTTTTCATATGCTTCCATTAAAGCATTACCTAACACCCTGAACACTCTACTGGGAACCTTCTCAGGCATGCAACCAGCCCCAACCTCCGACCTCAATTACCATGAAACAAGTGACATTTGTCCATTCCATCCGTCTTTCTGACTGTGTTCCCGATAATGGCTCCCGTCGGAGTTTACACACAGGTCTGTAACACCATTTTTCCACTCAAAATTGCGCCTCTGCCTTCTTTAGATGAAGCATTAACACCCTTCTAACTGCTTTTAGGGGACCTCGAGGAGATAGCAAGCTGTGGATACTACACTCAAGATAACATTTCAACTCATAACATTACTCCATAGAGAGGCACTAATAACCTATCATGAACCTGAGTGAAGACAGCGGATTGGCTAGTGGAAGTCACATGACAACTAGCCATTAGGATTGAGACACAGAGGTCAAGTTTAAAGGATGTTCCATTACTTGAAGTCCTCACAGGATGGGTAGAACCGTAGAACAAAGCCTTTATTACATAAACTACAACTATATTAATACATGTAAGTGAAAAAATACATGTACATGTACGGCTGAGTACGTTTCCTGGACCCGTGTGTTTGCGGAATGGGAGAGTTATGTGCATGTGAGTTATCCAAGAACCAACAAATTAAATTGGTGTGGCCTAAAGGGACTTCATTTCAGTGGAGGGGAAAGGGGGTTTTGGTGGTGTTTTCGATTTGCAGTTGAAACAATTCTGTGGTACAACAGTACATTTAATTTAATTTCATTTACATTTGCAGTATCATTAATCTGCAGAGGAAAGGTCAAAATATAAAAATGAAACACAGCAAACATTTCAAGATCTTTCTTGCAGACCCTAGAATAAAATGACTGAATCAGATATACCAGTACAATCAATGCCTTAACATCAAAAACTGCTTTGCTGACGTACACATTTTTCTCAACAGTATCAGTGATAAAGATTAGAAGTTGGGTGCTATAAAACAAAAACCTTTGTTTGCCACAAAAGCAATATTTCACTGGGGATGCATTGCCCAAAAGCCATTTTGCAAAGATAGACACCCATGATATTTTAGAATGAAACTTCAACTGATTTGCAAAATAGAACATTGAAAGTGAGATACAGTCTACTGGTGGCACTTTTGTTATGTACAATGTGGATTTATCTGAGCCCAATGGCATATTTTAGTTAAAAAATACTTGATCTGCCCCAAGTTATAACAACATCATTAAACTTGACCCATTTTTTTCTGAATTGCGTGATTAGTCCAGTGGTTAGTCCAGGGACTTTGCCTCTGGAATAAGAGGTTGGGAGTTCGAATCTCGACTGTCGCTCACCTGACATGCACACTAATGTAAAGGGTCGCAGTTCTTAGGACGGGACATTAAGCCATGGTCCACTGTTGATTGTGCCTGTCGAAAAGATCTGGGGAATTTCCCTGTATAATCGATCTGCAAATACTGTACATGGCATCTGTTTTCTTGGTTACAACCAGTGGAAGATTAGATCTTCAGTGAGCCAAATCTGGATCAAGATCACTTTTTTTTTCAATAAAAGATTGATAAAAGAATTTGTATGACAACAGAGTTGGATCAGGTGTAAATATCAACGCAGACCTATCCAAGTCTTCCATCAACAGGCCTGGAGACACTTTGCACACAGCTGACATCCCCTGACTAATCGTGTCTGTTGTGATGAGTTGTCTGTGGAGTTAGGTTTTCCTGCAGCTGTGTGCATTAAAGTGCCAATGACAAATGTATGACATACCCTGCCCTCAGTCTTTTTGCATGTGATGGACCTACAGCATTCAAAGTACCATGCATATAAGCCAACATGTTTTAGTCCATTCTTGCTGGTTGTTAGATATAATGGCTTTACTGTACTGTAAATCTAAATTAAAAGTATTTGATATCTTTTGCTTTCATGCCTTTTGATACCTGAAAATACAAATACAAGCAAAAAAAGACCAAAAACAGTAACTTCTCGCATAAGGATATCTCCTGCCCCAGAGGTAACAAAGAAATGCTTCAACATTAAACACCTAGTTTCCACAGAGCCTGAGGCTCTTGAACATCATTAAAGGTTTTCCATAACTATCCCTACAAGATTTATGGCTATACTCCAAACCAATCTTGCTACTCAAGCATGTTTCATGAAATATACAACCAACAGTTAAACTTTATACAAGTCTGAAGTTCCTTTGCCTATAACTTTCATGGTACATAGTTATCTAAGCCAACAAGATTGAGCCTCAGGTGAAAGAAAAGTTTGTTGATTTTAATTTTGATCATGCCAAACTACGTGTACAAAAGCGACCAGAAGGCACAAACTTTACCCCCACATGTCACTAAATCCAACAAGGCTGTCAAACCCAAACCACTCAACATACGAATCAGCTGCTATCTTTACTGCCGTGAAACAAGCTGCTTTCATTCTGGCTTTCATGGCAATATCACAGGCACAAATAACTCCTGGAGGATTACCCTACACCTCAGATTACAGGCTACTCAAAGGAGATAGCGGCAATGCGGTTGCTCGCAACAACACCTTTACTGGGTCTCGTGGCTCGTAATTTCTCTCCGAAGCTACTTCAGGCCTCGCTTAAACTCATTGTGTGCCATAACCGCTAGCCGAGGGTGTCCAACTGAGGATTGGAAGATAAATGATGATGGAAACCAATGAAACACCACCAGGCATTCAGTACCAAGGACATCGCCACCATTACCAACTGACATGCTCTTAATAACACAGGATTCAAACTTGTCTGTTAACAGGATAACCACAATTCTTTCCTGCACTATTGCTGCTGGCTTAGTTCCTTCATAACTGAATATACAAAGTTTAATGCTATTTGGAACGGTAGAATAGACTGGCTAGTTCTTAAAGCTATGGAAAATGCTGCCACTTGTAAAAAGAACAAAATAAAATAATGAGAATACATAACCTAGCACTAAAAGTCAAATCTTTACCTGTGACATTCAAAGTTAGTTCTGTATAGATGGTCTCTTAAAAACAATAGGCCATCATGAAGGACCATGGGTAAGGTTTGGGCAAGTGTAGAAGGAGTTCAGCACCAAGGACATTGCCAACATTAACAATATTGGTGTTCTGTTAATAATAACACAAAATTGATACTCTCCTGCTCAGAACTTCACATTTTTTCCTTTGCTAATACTACTGATTGAGTAGCTTCACGAATGCTGTTTGTTAGAGCACAAACAAGTTCTATTGAATATTTCCTAAAGCTAAGGGCAAACTGCTGAAATGAAGATAAAATAGAGACCACACTAATATAGCATTTAAAAGTAAGTTCATCAAGACACTACCAACATTGTCTAGCTATAAAGAGTAGGTATTATATAAGAAGTACAAGTCTCAAAATTTCCTTCCTACTCAACAGTAAGGAACCTTAGGGTAGGATAGAAAGACTATTAGTACAAGTTTCATACATACCACGCATAGTGTTTTCTACTGTTATTCAGTCCTCATCTACTTTATTGGAAACTTCAAGGCTTTCCTTTATTATGCTCCAAGCACAACTCAAGGGTCCCAAAATAACACAGGGATTAAAAAAAAGTACACAAGCAAGACTTACTCCTGTTAATAAGTGCCTGTCAATTTTCAGTTACGACAGGGTAGCAATTGTACCTTCAAAGTGTCACGCAAAGTGCTGCTTGCATGACACGACATGTAAGTGGCAGTGTGTCAAACTACAAGGCAGATATCCCATAGCAATTACATGATGCCCAGATGAATGCATTTCAACATGGCCACCCGCTGGCTCCGAGCTACTGAATAATAGACAGACTGAACCCAGACAGAATACACCATTTCCTATCTATTATCTCTTGGCGATTCGCAGCCAATTTTACAGCTTGGAAAACCTCCACTTGAAGTGTTAGGAGGATCATCTGTTGGCAGATGTTTTCTGAGGCGTTGCGAGATGGGATTTGGAGATGAAGCCCTTCTCTTACTTCCTCCATTTCACTAGTCCTGAAAGGTGCATGTAGTAATGGTTTCTGTCAAATTCAGCTCGACAAGGGAGGGAATTACTCATCCATGTCACACCAGTTTAATTTGTTGGTTATAAAAAAATATGCTTAGCTTGAAAATCTACACAAAATCAAACAGCAAAGTCATTGTCTTGGAACACACAATTTTAGGGAGTCTGATATCCTGATGCAAGTTTTTCTACTAGCCCCCAGTTTTTCTCTTGACCACTTTTTGAATTATTTTTTCTAAAGATGTCTACAGAACCATGAAAACGAATTGCGTGGCTCAAAGGGTAAATCCCACGTCTGGGGAATAAGTACAGATTGGAAAGTTGGAACAGAAGAGAAAAAAGGCAGATAGATCAGGGATAGGTAAATCTCCTAAGTCTGTGAAATGGGGTTTCCTTAACAAGAGGCAACACAGGGAAAGGAAACAGTCTGACAAATTGCTACTATTGGAAGCTCACAAGGGAATGGGAAATCCATGGTACTTTGGTAAATCTGTCGCCCACGTCATTAAAACTACAGCAGGTCACCAGACACTGGTACTGGCACACCTCCCCAATCTCCATTATAGTTACATACATAGTTCCAAGCAGATCAAGTTTTCACTCTATCACAACAGGACTGAGTACATCATTCCAAACAGAACACCTCATACTCATAGCCAGCCTGCTAAACCTTCCTAGCCAGAATCCAACTTTCCATCATTTTACAGAATTTTTACCAATCCATCATCTTTGACGGGCAAAAAATCGGCATGTAATGATATGGAAAGAAATGTCATTACACTAGAGCCTATAATTTCCCCTCAAATATAGGAAAAAAGGGTTTCAGAGGGTCAAAATTAAAAATTTTTCCTGAGCCAACAGACCCAACTTTGGCATTTAAAATGATGTTATGTCTGCAAGCAAACATTGTCACTTCAGCATCCTACAGGCAAAAGACTGTTGTTTATTTTGTGTCTAATAATAAATTGTATTTTGTCTGGTCTGTATTGTTTTCCTTTTACCAGACTAACATGCATTTGACTCACTCCTTGAAATATGTTCCTTAGTTCCTAGACCAAACATTGTATTTCGTTGTTCCATCATGCCTTATTATGGCCACTGCAAAACTGATGCGTGTGAATAAAAAAAAAATGTACATGAACATCAAAAAATGTCAGCGAAGGATGCAGTGAAAAATAATCCTCCATAGCAATTCCATGTATTCAATTGGAAAACAGTGAACATACATGTACATACACAGTCATGTAAACCAGTAATGCACATTGAAACATACCTCACATCAGGAAGACCAGGTTTGCAGCAAAGCTGAAGGATATCACTGTTCGTAACCCATGTATTACCCTCTGCCATCCAAGTATGCATTGATTTTCTGAGTCAAAAATCCCTGAATGTCACCGATTCAGTCCGTAATATGGCTGACAAACAGGGCATGAAAGTACTGTGAATATTGAAAAGTTCACAGTGGTTTTATCTTGTACTTTACTTTTTAGTGGCAACCTATCCACATGATACCATGAATATACATTTCTAGTGTATTGCTACTGTAACTACAGAACTATTTCAACTGCAAATTTAATACACTGCAAAACTTCCTTTCAAATTCTACTTTCAAGATTAAGCCCTGTGAAAATTAATTAATTAATACAGTAATCCACTTGTATGTGCAAACGTATTGCCAGGGGAAAAAGAAAACAACAGCAGAAATGATTATACAAGGTCTGTTATCATGACTCCTTCTATTAAGAAACAGAAATTGTTTTCTGTGCAAACTTCCTGTACCTAGATTGGAGGTGACATGGGCTTTACATTAATCATTATATTGTATCTGGCAACCACCACAAGAAAGCACTGTCTCCAGTGGCTTTTCCATCATGTGCATGAAAGCACCACTGATAGAATCTATATATTTGTGCAGCAGGGGTCGCGGTTAATATCAAAATTACAGGACGTTTCAAGGACTTTGGACATATTTACATGGGCTTAACTGTGGAATGTAACATGAAACGAAGGCATACCTGGGGATGATAAATTACATGTACTTTGGAGATAATACACTGCATATCCATACATTATACATTATGGTTTGACATTGGAAACTCCTTTATTAATTCAACAATGTACAGAGTTTTCAGAACTTTAGCTTATACTTTCAAATACCTCTGCATTGTAGGTAGAGACAGCCTGGGATGTAAAACATATGAATAAGATGTAAGGTTCAACTGAAATGTAGAAATTATCAGTCATAAAACTATTCACTGAGATTTTCTACCCAGACAACGCCTTGTAGACTGTGGAGGTTCTTTTATGATTTTCAATATTTTTAACGGTTTATACTATAGTCGCTATATCGATTGTATCCTGCTCTCAAGACAATGTATCAGTGTTATTTTCCAATAACCAATTTCAAGATATTATATCTCTGAGATGGCCATTCTATACCAATTTATTGAAAACACATTACACTGCATCCATTCTGAGCTAGATCTTCAAAGATCTTAGCCATAAATGGAATTGCAATTCCCTAGTAGATACACATTCAGTCTGCCATAGACAGTAGTTAGTCAAAGGCTTTTACTGTGCATTCAACATGCATGCCATCTGCATTTGCAATGCTTTTAACTGTCTGAGTTGAAAATGCATTAAATCAAACTGGGAATTTTGTCTTCTTGCATTCTACATGTACATGTAACTAGTGTCTTGCTAATGTACTCTGTGTCTTTTCTATATTTTTCCCCAATGGATACACAATAAAATTTGTCTGTATAATCCAGGTGGGCACATGTACAATGTACATACATGTATGTCAAGCCAGGCAACAGATAAAATATCTGCACGCTTAAACAAATAAAACCATTGTTCTACATTGTTCCAAACAAACACAATCACACTTCTAAAAGTCCTCAGTTTTTATCTGCAAATTTAAATTACGAATTAAAGACGGCCAATCCCTGTGACTGTTAAATTGTACATTTCTACACTGACTTGTAGACCAATCAGGGCTGTAGTCAGTACCCGTTTAAGTGTGAACTGTAGGAACTTTGTGGCGTAAACCAATCCGTCAACCTTGACGGACAAAATTGCCAAAAATCTTGTCTACCAATAACCACTTCTTGCATGGTGCGGAGACATGGACTCTAAATGCAGCTATAGTGAAGAGAATCAATGCGTTTGAGATGAACTGTTATCGCAGACTGCTACGGGTTCACTGGACATCACACACTACAAACAAAGAGGTCATGGAACGCATTCACACCTTGCAAGGCCCACGACAGCTTCCTGGCCACAGTTAAGAAGAAAAAGTTACAGTGGTTCGGACATGTGTCTAGGGCCAAAGGCACACTGTCACATACAGTACTCCAGGGTAAGGTGGAAGGCGCACGGCCGCAGGGACGTCCCCGTCGGTCATGGATTACAGACTTAAAAGAGTGGACTGGTCTAACAGCCAACCAGATGGCCAGACTGGCGGAGGACCGCCAGCAGTGGAAGTACTTGGCCAAACATCATGCTGCCCCGACGGCTGACTAAGCTATGGGAGAGAGAGAGAGAGAGAGAATAACCACTTGATTGACTTCACTCACAACCCCCATGATTTGCCCCTCAAACTGTCACATTGTAGAATCAAGAACCTAGCCTGATGGAAAAAATTTCGAACTGGCTAGAGCCCTGAGACCAATACAAGATATACTACAATGTCTAAAACAGAGACATATACATGTACTTCATAATCTATAACAATCCAATCACCTAAATCCTTGATTACATTATCTAACGGCCATGCTAACAGATTCTGACAGGCATCACAAAGCGGTATAGATCGTGAGAGCCAACACGTCTACCCCTGTCAGGTCTGGTCCTGCTCAGCTCTCCTGATGGCTTCCAGCTCCCTTTGTTCCCTCTGGTGAACAGTTAATGGTGCCATGAAGTCTAACTGTGCAACATGCTGGGCTCAAAATACCAACTGCGGGTGCAGGTTAGTACAGGTGAAATAGGTGCTGTGAAGGTATTTTTGCCTTCGTGTACAACGGTTTTGGTTTCTGCATGTTTGTTACTAATATTAGGGTGTTTCGTTGCTTCCAACTCACAACTGGACCTACCCATGCACAAGTAACATGTAAGTACCCCATAGGTGCAGAGTGTCCACTGAAGTGTCTATTACCTCTGACAGTAACACCAGATTGTGATGGGTCATTCCTCCTCACAACTGTACCTACATGTAAATCTACGTGTACCCCTTTAGGTGCAGAGCACTCACCGAAGAATCCACTAACACAGGACTGTGATGATCATTCCTCCTAACAAGTTGTACATGAAAGTATTCCTTAGGTGCAGAGTGTCTACTAACAACAAGTTGTGACAGGTCATTCCTCCTCAGAACTGACAGCAACTTTTCTTCTGCACGTTACCCATGAAAAGGCCGTGCTTGGGTAGCTTGCCAATACACGCCTGATATTGGAAAGGCAGCCAGCTTGCAACTAGATCAAATGTGACAATGCCTGAAAAATGAAGGGTCCCAGGGGTGACTACACAATTAGATATTGGGTGACACTAACGGATTATTGATTCGATTTTACAGGCAACCTTCATGGTGGTGCATTTCAAGTTGGGTAACTTGGCAGAAGTGTATAAAGTCTTCAGTATATTACAGAGTCAAAGGACTAGCATCCTAGGTACCAAGTTACAATGTAGTTGGATGAGTTGATTTAGTCAGAGCCTCGTATAATTTTACACATTCACTCACATGACTTTTGAAAAATCATATTCTTTCAAGACATACAAAAAACTTTTTAGGAATTTCAGAAGAGTCAAAGGCTGGTCTGAGATTGTTATTAACCTGCCATCAGCTACCTAACACCATAACCAATAGATAAAGTATACTACTGAAAGTAAAAGAGAGCAGAATGGAGTTTATATATGCAAACCTTTGCCTGCAAAGGACAAGTGTGTCTCTCATGCTGAAGGCAGTTTATACTGGTTTACCAATTCAGATTCAGTTGTAGAACACTAGCATCATGCCAAGGGCTGACTCTAGCTCACTTACATGACCCTGTAACTGTTACAGAAAAGGGGCAACCTCTGCCAATCTGAGACACAGTAGGGATAAGGATAAGAATGGCTAGGAGGGTAAGAGTAAAAGTACCTGTAATTCCTTGTTATTTTGACTTCCTTATCTGCTTCGCTTCTTGAGAAACACTAAATACAAAACAATGCATTACATGCCTAAAGAAGCTTACAGCCATACAATAATACCTACATAAATCTAGCTTGAAAGAAGCACAATTGCACCCAAAGGATGCTCTTTTTATCTGGGTAGATGGGTCTTCTCTTCTCAAGGCATAAAAATAGGAATAGAAAAATCTATATGGCTTTATGGAATCATACTTTCAGACTATCCATCTCCATAAGAATACCATGATATTTAATTGCACATTGGCTACTAACTCAACCATCTGGACTGCGCTCGTTTCATTGGAATATACAGTTGGAGGTCAAAGAACCCCCATATTTTCAACTCTTTCCATCAATTGATCTGATTGCACTTCAATTCTTCACTCCATGAGATATTTACACTGTGCTATCTACTTCACAATCAAGTTACGGCAGGTGGATAATTGATTTACTCCCAGTCAGTGTATAAATCAAGTCAGGAATTCATGCATCGACTGCAGGCGAGGTAAATGAAGGCTTGTCATGAAATTTGCTTCGACTGCACCGACTTGATTTTAAGGGCAACATCAGATGAATCAATGGCTTTGGCCTTCTTTCTGGAAAATAATCTACGAGACCACAGTAAATTATTCTCTTCCTTATCAAAAAAACTTAAGCTACTAGTCAAGATGAAAGCGGAAGACTGGAAGAAACATTGAGTGTAGTTGTATGAGTGACACTATAAGTGTGGTAGCCTTGAAGTTGTAGTAGTCCTGTCCCTGGTGCTGACTGTGTTTCCCTGTCCTTGGTGCTGACTGTGTTTCCCTGTCCCTGGTACTGACTGTGTTTCCCTGTCCCTGGTGCTGACTGTGTTTCCCTGTCCCTGGTGCTGACTGTGTTTCCCTGTCCCTGGTGCTGACTGTGTTTCCCTGTCCTTGGTGCTGACTGTGTTTCCCTGTCCTTGGTGCTGACTGTGTTTCCCTGTCCGTGGTGCTGACTGTGTTTCCCTGTCCCTGGTGCTGACTGTGTTTCCCTGTCCTTGGTGCTGACTGTTTGCCTGTCCCTGGTGCTGACTGTGTTCCCTGTCCCTGGTGCTGACTGTTTCTCTGTCCTTGGTGCTGACTGTGTTTCCCTGTCCCTGGTACTGACTGTGTTTCCCTGTCTGTAGTGCTGACTGTGTTTCCCTGTCTGTAGTGCTGACTGTGTTTCCCTTTCCCTGGTACTTACTTGATGTGGCCCAAACTTAGTAAGAATTTCAGATCCATAAAGTAAACGGAGTTAATGACTCAAAATTACTAAAAAAAACAAGCCTGGTAGAAACTGATAACAACACCGCCTTCCGTTATGATTACAGACGTTCTCCATACATCACAAACAACATCTGGGAGTCGCAGATAAACATTTAATAACAAACTTCCTCCTCAGAATAAGTGCTCTGGGAGCCGGTGACTGTGTGTAAACAATTTAATTGATCTCCTTCTCCATGGATGATTCACAGGAGACATAATTTTGGATAGAATTGAGGCACTAGATGTCAGGTAGTATGCAAATGGACTGTAATATAGCCTAGGACTGTTGCGCCTTTGGCACTCAAAATGATATTACGTCAAACAAAGTTAAGATGAGGGCCGTCTAGAACATTGCTCTAGCTCACATGAACAACATAACAACTGGCCTTGAGAAAATCCTTTCATTCCATGTTTCACCCATGATTTACTGATGGGATCAGTTTAATGATTGAGTTGCAGATTTCACAGCCCAGCGAGCCAGAAAGTCTAAATCATTGCTGCATTGGGAGATCGAACCACAAAAGATTCGACAAATTCAGCTGTGAAAGTGAACATTAGTAATAGTTGTGTTTTGTTGGTAACCTCAACCTTCATAGTTCAACGAGCCAGAAGCCCAAGGTCATATTTCTTGCCTCTGGGGTTCAAGATTTAAGTTGAAGGCAACTGTGAATCAAGGAAAGCAAAACAAAGCGTGTTACACTGCAATTGAATGCTTTGCCTTTGGGCAATCATTAGATGGTCGGAGGGCTTTTGGTCAGAAAGCTTTCCGACTTACAAAAGCATCTCAGACCAATAGCTTTGAATGAGCAAATTACATGGAAAGCTTGGCCTTGGGTCATGGAGTAAAATTTTGCATTGTGGCTTTTGTAAATGATGGAAAAAGAATCGCTGCTTGAAAGACATTTGAACTACTATTGTAGTATAATACCGGCAATGTGCACATTGCACATTTCATGCCATGCAGATGATGGACGATTTGACCATTACAGAAAAAGTCTCCACAAACTGTGTGTATAATGTTTATCATGTACACAGCACTACTTTCCAGTTCTCCTCTAGATATGCCCTTGGCGATGACAAGGGAAACTCCATCAGCAAAATTTATCAACCCCCTAGATAGACTCAAACGTCACCACAAGCAGACTGAATTATGGGTAGCCTTGGGCGGTCATATTGACAGAACACATAACTCACTCCATTACAGCTGTAGCATGACTCAGGCTAACGGCGTAAAAGTTTGTGCCTGACAAAATCAGATTACACCAGGTATTTTTTCTGTTTAATATGAACCATGGATTCATTAAAAAAACTTGTGAAAAGCCATATTCGACTGAATTTCTAAAATAGTCAAACAAAAGTACTAGTAGCTACATTTAGGTGTGTAGGTGCAAGCTTCACCAAGGCACTGTAAATCTTGAAAGCAACCTCCGGGGCAAAGACTCAACCAGAGGACAGAAAAGAAATGAGCCATGCCTGCAATCAGTCTTCACATGTGTGACCTGCAACAACAGAGCTGGGTTAGCTGCACACCGCCGGGCCCACAAACACTAAGTGAACTAATCGTCCACCAGGATGACAAGGACTATGATGACATATAGGTAGAGCGGCGTACCCTATCCCTGTGCCTAGAATTTGTTCAGGTACACAGTCAGTTCCAGGAACAGGGAAACACAGTCAGCACCAGGGACAGGGAAACACAGTCAGCACCAGGGACAGGGAAACACAGTCAGTACTAGGACAGGGAAACACAGTCAGCACCAAGGACAGGGAAACACAGTCAATGGATGCCTAAAAAATTTATTCAGAGCATGACCTGAAGGAAGAAGTACTCAATGTACAAGTATGTAAGATCACCTTGCATGATGCACCGGCTTTTCTTCAAGATTAGTGCAGATATGAACAAAAGCCTCCAGCAGAATTCCTCATCAGAGTAGATCTTCTGGTTACATCAACCTTATACTTAGCCAGATAGACAGGCACTGGTCCATCAGGGATAGGCTTACATGTATAAGAAAGAAGTCCGCAAAATAAAGAATTTCACCGGAAACTTTGGGTGGGGTTTTAGGCCTTATCCTGATCCTTTTTTCAAGTTAGATTGAAAATGGAAAGGACGGGTTCTTTCATATTGTGAGAAGTCAGAAAGAGAACTGGAAAAATGTGAAGCTCTTATTACATCTTGGATTCAGATGTGTCATACAGCATGCCAGACAAACTTTTTGACATATGTTACTTATTACCAGTCAAAATAAACCTGTTGCTGGTAAAATTAACCTCCTTTTTACATTTTTTGGCCAACGTCTAGGTGTAGATTATCACGTAAATCTATGTTGTAAGATGTAGAATTTGTCATTTTGTCAACTTGCTGAATTTTTTTAATGAAAACTAAGGAATAATTTGTTTATCACTTTTGCATTAGTTGGAGTCTGCTGAGGATTCCATCCATAAAACTTACTTGCTGTGGCCGAAACACCATAGCCTCAGTGTCAGCCCTTTAGCTCTCAGCCTGTAGCGGATCGTGGGGAGCAGACGAAAGCTAAAAAGGCTGGCACTCAGGCTAGAAACACCATAAACACATGTGTACATGTGGTGGCCCCAAAAGGCTGGTGTTGCCATCTTGCCCTCAAACATGACATAACAGGAACATTTCCAGACCACCCACCAGCTCCAAATATGCACAAGGTCTCTAACACCTGCTAACAACCCCCATGAAGAGGCCCTAAAGAGTCCTAGAGAGGAATCATCAACAGTAATGACTTTACCAACCAGACTTTTACCCGCCTACTACATCTTTCTAGAGTCAGATTAGTTGTAGATGGCAGAAGCACATGCATTAGGCCAAAGCAAGTAGATAAAATGTTCACGATCAAAGTGTCCTGCGCTACCATACTGAATTGTGTGCGTTGTGAGGCATAAGTACAATGTACATGTATGTCCCTGGTGTTGTTTACCAACACAAATATATATTTTTCTTTTAATACCGCTGCTATGTTCTAAATAAAAAAACACTATACAAACTACAATTAAGCCATTTGTGCTGCAAGTGTTTGTAATAACAATAATATAAACCATTAATAAAGAAAGAAAGAAACCTAGTAAATTCTCTCTCACACTCAAGAAATAGTCAGGTTACATATAGTTACAGTGAAAGATCCTTTGAAAATGTGTATTACACATTCATGATGAACATTCTATAAATGAACATTCTATACATGAAGGATTGTGACCTGTCTTTTTCATACCCATGAGACTATCTGATAAGTATGTACAGTACATGTATAATGCATGAGGAACATTCAGACATCTGTAGTTTGGATATTTTTCTTTCCCTGTCTGAAAAAAATTAATAAAGCAACAGCAAAGCTACAGAAAAAGTTCTGAAATCAAACAAAATACAATCATGCAGCAGAAAAAATGACTCACCTTTCATACAAATATCATTCATATTTCCATTTTACAAGCTTTGCCTAATCATAGACATGAATTATGCAATACCTGACAGTGGGCCATAGATAATGGAGATAATGCTGTAAAAGGCCAATCTCTCTGACAGGGTTAGGGTCAATATCAAGGCTTAAATGCTATATGCGGACAGAGCCATCATAAGAAAGATCTGATACTTTTCCTAGTTTAAGAAAAAGAAATAGAAAGATCCAAATAATTGGTGTCTACATCACAAATAAAGATCATTTTGAAGGGACAGAAAAAGAGAATAAGACGAAAGGCTTGCAAAAATAAAGGCAGTTCAAAGATGTAAACAGTTAGAAAAAATCTACTGTGTTCTTGACCTGACAAACATATTGTGCAAATATTTACAAACCAAACACCCAATAATCTTGTTCAAGGCTCAAAGTACAGAACTAACCTGAAAAAAATCAATTTGCAGAGAACTTTTAGATTGCTTAGAAAAACGTACCAAAAAATTTACAAGCTCAAAGTGTACAGCATTGGAATTATAAATAATTTAACACAAATGTAGAAAACACAAAAAAATGTTTATTCCTTAAAACAAATAAGGTTCAACATTCAACATTACCCAATACAAAAACACAAACCAGGGAAGAGATCACAAAGCTGCTGATACAATTATGCACTGACACTGATTTATTATAGGTTGATGGAAAATATTGGGGTTACAATCCATAATTACAACTCATTCTACCCTCCTCTGGGAACGTGCAATAAGAAAGGGGTCACTATCCTAACAGACCTAATGTAGAATATATCAAAATTAGCATAATTGCAGTGATTTACAGAAAAGAAGGGTAATAATGTACTAGTACAATGGTTATCTCTTTAAAACAGTGCCCCGTGGAAATTCTGCACATTATCTGCACCAGTTGCCACACTATCAGACAAAGGGAACCGACAACGATCTCACATTAGCCGAAAACGTGGTTTAGTCATGTATACCCACATGTAATCACATGCGATGTAAGCATCATGGTAACAGATAGAGACCAAACAGTGGCAATTTGCCAGCTTCTGTGGATGCTGGCATATGTCACGCAGCCAGAAGTGTCTGATGTATCTGTATATAGAGTCTACAGTAAGTCTTACAGGAAAGCCCACTTAAAACCATGATCACACTGCAAAGACACAACCAAATGCCAACTGCAAGCAAAGAGGATGAATGCCCTTTGAGTCTAAAGCTAGCTAGAAGCAAGAAATGCCTACCAGTACAAATGTACTTAGTCTAGCATTCATGTTATTAATATATTATCTCTGAAATTAGTACATTGCCATAAATACTTGACAAAAATTAATCAATTAATAGTATGTCAATGATGCAAGCTCTTCCTACCCTACTCCCTAGCCATGTTATTAAATGCCTACTATCTACAAAATTCAAAGCCCAGCAGTTAAAAATTACAGCTCATACATGTACATCTTTACATGTAGTGTATAGAAATACAATAAATATTACACAATTCCTATATTGAACCTCCCTATAAAACAGGCACCATCTAAGATTAAACCTTCTCTGTATCACAAAGCCAGTGACATCAATTGGATACATGAACAAGTTGACAACATCCTAATTGTATAGATACAGACATGAAGCACTTACCAGTAACTATGGGAGCTTCCATGTCAGCCCAGTCCTACTGCTAACTGTAGCTAGAGGAAAGGTACAAGCAGACAAGTGGCACAGATACGGCTGCTGGATAATAGGTTTACAGGAACAATAGGGAGGGGAGAGCTATCTGTGGCCTCTCTGTGTGGAGAAAGGTTAACAATAGGGGAGGCAGTGACTCTCTGTTGTCTCTGGCTCAGTAGTGAAAGCACACACACAGTACATCTGTAGAGAGGTTCTAAATATATCAACTGCCACTGCCGGGAATCGCCTGGGGGCTATCGGACCTAACCATGTATTTTTGATGAATTTCCCCACGCTAAGCCGATCAAGTGGATTTGTGCCGTACGATAAATCTCGGGAATCACACACACGACAATGGCGTAGGGACGGACAGACGTTTGTCACATGACATTGGGTCAGGGGAAGTCCAGTGATTGAAGCGACTTTATGTTGATGAGTCACGGGGACTGCACAGGTGGCAGGCAGGCTGCCAGACAGAAGTACAATCCCCCGGGGACCCACTGCACAGACTCTAACCTCATCGCTTGGGACTGAAATGGCCTGCTAACGATTTTCCCCGCGTAGAAGAGAGGCCTCGGCTTCATCATTACCCCAGTATGGGCCCTTCACACTGGCCTTTATTTCATTAGCGTGGGTGATTCTCGGTTAATGTGATACATTATTTACTCCACCTGCCAGCCCGTATCGACAAACGATCTCCGCATAGAACCGCCGCCCGGCCGTCCACGCGCATCCCTATTCCAGGTTCGCCGGGAAACCGACAATTGATGGTAGAGGGGTGTCGGGGGACGATGCATCAAGCCCAGGTAATACGGAAATCTGGCGGCACAAATCTTCAAACTCCCATGATCGATCGTACACTTGGCATAGGCACATGATAACACGGGCAAATTTCTGAAATTAGGTTAGAGGTGGCAGTAAAAATAAACACCGGACTAAATTGGAACTCTGATCAACAAGATACCATACATATTTAAATTACTTATGAAGAGTACAGCACAATAAGCCATTAGCCATCACACCTGCCACTTAAATTGCTCCAAGCTATGTACATTTTGTACATGTACATACAAGTTGTAACTGAAGCTTTTGTCCAGCTAAACTAAAACAAAATGACAGTCATGCATGTTGCAACAATACAACAAAATAATCTTTCATTGATACTAAAGATGGAGCTGTACACGGCTATGGACTTACATGATTGAATATACATGTAGATATGTAAATAGATTTTATGTATGGGGTATTAGGGTTTCTTTTTACACAACCACTATAGACTCTCATCTGCTTCCAATTCGATGTCTATCAGACACCCTCCTCAGAGCTTTTATGTATGATTTATAGTTTTGACCTCCAACTGATAGCACTACTCAGAACAAAGCTAATTGATGTATTAATTGATCTGATTACATGCGAGAATGACCCAGAAAGGATATCAAGAATCAGAGTGATGGAAAGTCTGTGATGAAAATCATTTGATAAAAAGATTTTTAAAAATGCACCAGTATTTGCCCCCCTTCCCCCTAAGATTAAGGTTGCATTATGTAACATTAGGACAATAAAAAAAAGTTGATGTTCTGGTCCAAGCAAGTTGAATCAACCCTACTCCATTGCAAATACATGTAAGTGCCATTCAGGAAGTGGAGGTGCCAAAATATTACACCTTAGATTTGGAAATACAGCTGTAAGTCACGTTTGATTACATTCTGGTATTTTGTGGTGGTGCCACAAAATGAGAGTTCCTCATGTATGCTATTCTAAATAGCAAGTTACTTTTCATAGTCCTACCAAAATTAGGTCACCCTCTAGCTCTAGAAGCAATAGAAAGGGGGTCATTCTGTCCATTTCCTACACAACTGATCGACACCCCAACGTCATCAAGTCCACATTAAAACAACATCAACACTTTGTCCACATTCCCAATATTGCCACATAAATTCACAGGATGGCTTCCCCGTCCTCTTTGTGTCACACCATTTCCTCAATGAGCTGAGAATCACCTCATAAACTGCTATTTTTTACCACCAGGCCATAACATGGGCAGGAACACAGTACTTACCACTATAAAGGCATGTGTAAACTCATTATGACACGATCATTTGGTGGGTGCTTACTGCTGTGGACTATTGTGGTTGTGGACATAATAGCACCCAGCTTAGTTAAAGGGACGATCTACGTACACACGTACAACACATAACCATGGCTCTGGCACAAAATAGCCTATTTAGCCATGTCAACAGTGGGCATTAGGAGTGTGATACATGTACATGTAGGTGGTTACAGCCATTTAATAGCGACATGCAATTGGTCCAGATGTGTTCAGGGTCAACGACATTATACTAAAATGCCAGATTTAAAAATGCTGACAAAGATCGCAAGGTGACAAATATGACATTTGGTTCACCTTGAATTTGATGTCTGTGTAGTTATTATAGATTGCACTGCTTCAGTGCACAGCCCTCGAGACTTATAATCAATCAATCAATGAATTTAGGGCAGACATGTCAAGATAATGAGACAACTAGCTAATAAATGAAGGTACATGTAATTTGCAACTGTCAATTCTATCCTACAGTAGTTATGCATAAACGATACTCCTTTTATATTTATATACATTCCAATATTCAGGGCTTCTACATTTGTAGTACCGGTACTTCTGTTTCCTGCCATTACACTACGTGTTATTCATAATACTGAAAGGGTATTATTTTATATTGCTAAATTACCCCAGTACAAGAAGTTGTTTATACGTCTCTTTTGTAGCTTGTAGGAGAGTATTTCAAGCAGGGTTAAGTCCAGCCCTCATTTTCTTTCTTATAGTATAATTATTTGGCAAACCCATTTGACATAATTTTGATTTTGTCATATTAATTAACATAAGCCAATTTTGTCAAGATTCTATCAGTTGATGGAATGAGGGATGCTGGGCCATGGGAAGAACCTTGATTTGAAGCCCAGGTAGTAAAATGGTGTAGGAAGTGGGAGGGGGGATGGTAACCAGATTACCACAGCTGGACATTACATGGTCAGCTGGGTATCACGACACTCCATCAGAAGTCGCAATATTACGGTTAGCTTCGCACATTCAGACGGAGGGGGGGGGGCGTAATACCTGTATCTGTCTCTCTGTGCATACCAAATCTCGAAACTATTTCTGCATGTAGTCTGAATTATAATTTTAAACTGGGCGGCCCAGAATCGTGATCCAATGAAGTGATAGACACTGAGTAAGTCAATAGAACAGATTATCAAAAAGCTTTCGGGATGACGAGTAAAGGCAAATAAAAACGTAACAGGCTTAGATGGCACAGTATGTGCACCTCAAAATTTTATGAGTAGCTGCAGAAATATAGGCAAGGAGGCCCTTTAGGGCAGTTTCAGTTTAGACTGTTACTCTACTGCCGGATCAAACCAAAATGACTGTTAAATGTTCAGTCCTAGTACTGGTATTATGATATTTACCTGTTAATATGCAGTGCAGAGGGCAGCTAGGAGGAAAACACTCCATAAAACCTGAGCACACCAAGGCATCAAGTTTTTAGCCGTTGTTTGAAAAAAAGCCACTGTATACAGTGTACCATCACAGTCAATGACAAAAAGGAGTGGATGCTATCTGACAGTTTTCAAAACCTACCTAAATTGCTTGAGTAAATTTTCCTTGTGTATTGTCTAACCTTCATTGACGAGTTACTGTATACTGTATTTCTTTTTTTAATCCTAGAACCAACAAATTAGATCGATGTGGCCAGATAATAATATTTATCAACTTTCTATTTTATCTAGCTTTCTACCTCGGAGTATCCTAACAAGCTTAGACTCACTGTATACTGTATTTCTTCTTTAATCCTAGAACTAACGAATTAAATTGGTATGGCCAATAATGATATTCATTAACTTTCTATTTTTTAGCTTTGTACCTGGGAGTATCCCTAACAAGCTCAGGACAGATGGACGTTGGTTGGACAGCTGGTTATCTGTGTGCTCTATCAGGTGCGGCGATATCGCTCACCTGCGCACGATATCCCCGCAATCTATTTCACCATCTAATATCACAACGAGATGGCCGGGGCAGAATTGCAGCCATTTATCTTTCTAATCATAGACCTGCGTTCTACATGTAAATACATGTATCAGGCAGAGGAGGAGGCAATGCTATTACTGTTCTGTAGGTAGAAAAGCTGAACCGATAGGGAGGGGGGTCGCGACAGTCTCTGCCCAATTTCTTTCTCACACTCTGCCCTGTTTGCACAGGACTCAATGGTTCTGTCTATCTTTTATTACATCATCATCACTGACGACGGACATCCAATAGAGAGAGAGAGGTAGAGATCAATCCGCAATGGGATGAATAAAAATATCTTGTGGGGACAGCTTTAGAAAGATTCTGCTCAATTGAAAAGCAAATGAGAACCCCTACCTCCATTCATCTGGCTTTCTCCTAACTTCCCCCATAATTACTACCTGGAGGGAGGTAGAAATGGTTAACCAAGTGTTGAACTGTCGACATCAGGTCACCTATATGTGTAGGATGTGAGATTCCTCAGCAAATTCTTCTGACAGTGCCTTTCTCCATGATAAAGAGATCAGACTCCTTCTGTTTTCAATAGAAGCTATCAATTACAATTCCCCAGCCTGGAAAATTTCCCAGAGTCAGCAGCAACTCTGTTGTTTGACTGTCAACTCAACTACAGTCAGGGTCTGCAGGCTTTTTTCTGTGATGCATAGCAAACTATTTTAATTTAATGTTAATCATAGCTGGCTGGCTCTAATTCAGCGATTTAAATCGTTCTCCAAACCGTTCACAAAAGCAAGTGCACTGTCAATTTTGTAAGCCCTCCTACAATTCACACTTGCCATGATCCCCCCCCCCCCATGCAGACCCTCTACAGTGTCTAACCCGTAACCTCTTGACTCTAACCTGGAATCCAAGAGGATGTTGTAACCAAGCCACATGACCCTTTAAAAGCACACATGTCAGGAAGTAAACCTTGGGACAGTTCCCAGCTGCAGGGCAGTCGTCCAGGACAATATTGCCAACTATGTCAGCACTAAATTTACTGTCTAGAACCTGCTGACTGTCTATGTAATCAGAAATGTGTAGTAACTGTATCTTTTCCAGATAAAAACAAAGTAAGAACAGACCAACTCAAGCCTCAGCCCTGTTTGAATTTTCCCTTTAACCCTTTCACTGGCGGTTAATGAACGTATACCAGTACAGGCCAAGAAAAGGGCATGTTACTAATTTTTGTTTATCACTGGTCAAGCAATCTAATTAACAATTGCTAATCAGAGTTTTATAGCAGTAATTAATGGTAGATAGGAAATGGATAAAGTGTGCCAAGAAGGACATAAAGTGTGCAGCTCTTATATCATACATTTGTACCTAGTATCCTGTATCCACTCCTGTCATGAGAACGCTTTTATAACATTGAAACTGAAATCAGCAGTTACACATCTGTTCCAGACATTAAGTACTGTTTTACATACGGTAAATCAAGAAATATTTGCGGTGGTTTCATAAATTTTATTCGTAGCTCTTACAGCGAGCTCATCACATTGCAAACATGTACCCTGTCTTGCATTACAGTAACTACAGTCGTTTCAACAAATCAAGCTTTAAAATACTGCTTAGCCCTCCATTCTCCTCCTACTCCCTGCAAACTTTAATCAATTCACTGTAAATGTTACCAGTAATCTTCTATAGCAACACACCAAAGATATCTTGGATGGAAATCAGACCTGGTCCAACCAATAACTCACAACAGCTGCCAATACCTTTAGTGTAAAAGTATCGAGTACGGATCAAGATCTCTCATATAGGGGCATGTGTACATGTACATACCTCTGATGTTCTGGCAAGCATCCAGACCTCATATATTTTTGGAACTGACATCTTCATAATTGATTGCACCTCCTACGGCACTTTTTTTTTATTCATCAGATTCCGTGATTCTCAATATAAGAATTAATGATTATGTAAATAGTAGACACATGTAGTACAGGTATGTGAAATCTGGCTCCCTTCACCAAGAAGCATGATACATGTATAAACTCAAGAAGCTATTAATGGATTCTCATAAAACTTGGTAGGTGGATAGATCTTGGTCAAACCTCATAATGATTAGATTTTGGGCTCCCTAACAGCTTCTTATGGTACTGCAGTGGAAAAAGGGCAGATACACATTGTACATGACTACTGGTATTGTACATAATTTATCAATACAGTACAGAAGTACAATGTACATGTAGCTATGGGAATTTTGCAACGATTATGCAAATCTAGCATCTTTGATTGGCAAAATTCAAAGTGTAAACATATGGAAAGAGATTGTCATTAAACTAAACTTAGATCTACCAGCAAAATTTGCCTCTCAAAATGCAGGAAAGGGAATTTCAGTGGTTCAAGATTTCAAAATTTTCCAGGGAAGCATGCCCCCGGACCACCCTAGGATTGTTGCACCTCCAGTGGTCAATATGATGTTACATTGTACATCAAACAAAATTAGGATGATGGAAAATAAAATTTTAGGCTGGCTAGAATACTGAATGGAAGACAAATGTTGTTCACTGTATGTTCACAGTGTGATGAGTTCACAGTGAGAGGTCGCTGTCAAAACCGTGATAAAACCACCATGAACGTTTCACAATTTACAACTCTCATCACAACTGGGGTATCTGATGCAGACGTTCCACCCCATGTAGGTTCACCTGATGGCTGCTGAGAGAAGGCACGGTTGCAGTTTCGCCGCCACGATAATGCCAAAAGTGATGCCTATGGTCAACATGGGTAATCTCACTGGCTATTTGAAAGCACTAACATTACGATGAAGAATACTGCTTATTGTGTGAAGTACATGTGTGTGAAGATAAAAGCATTCAGTCCAGAATATCACATGTACCACCTACAATGTACATGTACCAAAATTTTAATGTGTGTCCTTGGCACTACTATTTGCACCACTCATTTTGAATCCAACTCAGTGTTCTAGCCAGCATCCGTCTTTCCATCATTTGTCAGGATCATGACAAAGAGTTTGCCCAATCCATCATCTTTGACCGACAAAAATCTTCATGTAAAGATATGGAAAGATATGTGAATGAACTAAGCTTGGTGTACCAGCAAAATTTGCCCCTCAACATGTAGGAAATAGCATTTCAGGGGGTCCAAATTTCCTGCAGGCCCCCTAGGATTGTGGCGCAGTGACTATCCATTTCTAATGTATAATTACTATATATACTGTATGACTATGACAGAATTGTTTCAATGGCCAACTCAAAACACAGTGAAAACTTTCTAAGACATTATGCATGACGAATTATTGCCGTCTTGGAGAAACAACGAAAGTATATGGAAAAGCAATAAAAGTCTATGAACTCTTGCAAAGGTAAAGGAAAAAATACTTCTCTAGTAAACGCATCCCATGAAATCAGTGACAATTTTCAGCAAAACTCTATGCAGGATACAGCTCTTCTTTGCTTTTACAACTCACAAGAGATGCACTTTGTAGCTTTCAGAGGCATGTGTTGAAATATGTCAAGATTATGACTGCCAGCTTTATTTCCTTAACAAGGGAAAAGGTAGGAGAAACATCACAATTTCCCAAGAAATTTACAAGGTAGATGAAGGCTCTTTTTACAGCATCATTATATTCAATCTCTTCAAATACCATTTCTAGAGTGGAGGCTCAGGATAGACATGCACAGCACAGCTAAGTCATTAAAAGAAGATTTCACACTTATTTGAAGTATTTCAGAGTTGTTGTGTATTACCACTGTACGACAGAATTGTTTCAACAGCTAACTGAAAACACAGTGAAAACTTTTGTGAACGACAACATGTTTCATTCATTATTGTGAATACACATGTATCTTGCTGATTCTGTGCAAATTCCATTGTCACTTCCTCCCAGCCTGTCAGTCTGTGGTTATATCATTTCCCTACTGTACAGTACACACGAGCAAATTAAAAAACGACATCAAAAACAAAACCTCCCTACATGGAGGTAAAAACGGGTTAAAGGAGGGCAAACACAATAAAATACATGTATGTCATACATTTGTAACATAACTCTAAGTACATACATGTACAAATATCTATTCTTTCCAGGACAATTGCAACCATATGAGTCGTTTAAAATATGGCACAGTCATACAAATTGTTGTGCAGTTTGAAAAATGGCAAGGGAGGTCAAACACATTAAACTATGGCAGTTCAGCACAACATGAATCAAAGTATATAATACGAAGATCTATTTATTTCCAATATATTTTCCACAACACAAGACATGGCAATGTCATAAAAATTGGTCTATGGTTTGACAAATGACAAAGGAGGCCAAACACATTAAACTATAGGAGTTTGTCAAAACATAAATCTAAGCCTACAAAAATCCATTTTTATTCCTGGATACTTTCTGCTACAAGAAGCCACTCTGGGAACCTTTCGCTCCATTAAAAGGGAGAGATGAAGAATGACATTACAAAAAATCTTGCCACTTATTTGAGATAAGGATATAAAGCCCTACCCTGGGGAAAACTAGGAGTAGAGTAAATTTGCTGAATAGGCACATTCCCAACTACATGGTTATTGGTATATACATTGAAAATGCTGTATCTTTACTCCTTGAGGGCACTATTTTTCTTTTAAGAACTGTTAGGTGAGGGTGTCAAATGAAGCTTTTGAAAATATAGGATATTCATCCAAGCTACATCTACATTTGTACGTATAAGCCAAAAAACAGTTACTCAAGCAACTGTATATGATTTTGGAATGATTTTGACCGTTTCCAAAATCATATCCAGTAACTGTTTGCTTAAGTGTATTTTGGCATATCTTATTAAATGCATGTCTAACCTTCACCGACATAAATTTACTGACACCTTTTATTTATTTGTTTAGATCTACTAACACCTTTTATTTATTTATTTACTAACACCTTACATTATCAAATTATCAATAATAGCTGTACAAGGTCATCAAGGAGTACAATGTAAATGTGGAAGGTCAAGTAACAATGATAATGCAAGCAGGAAAGCAAAGCAGTTAGATATCATGTTTGTATGATGATAATAGTGTACTCAAGGAGGTTATAGCCTCCTTGGTGTAATGTATTTTCAATGATTCCTTGTTTTCATTTGTGCAAACATTTTTTGGGTGGGCTTTTTTATAGTGCCTGCTAACATACCTACTCCACAACTGTAACTCAGAGTAAGTAGATAGACATATATAGAATACAAAACAGTGTATACCTTGATAAGGCAGTCCAACGATCCAACCTGAGGGATGGCTAGGACTAAGAATGATAAGATATACACGGTGTTGTATTCTATATAAATATGGTACAACAAAGAACAACACAGAATAACAAGAATGCCATACCTTTATCATGTACATCAAACAAGTTAATAGAATTCAGATGATGGCAGTTACAGGAGAATTACATCATCATCATCATCACCATGGCAACAGCAGCATCATGTGAAGTAAAAGATACAAGCAGTTAGTAAACATGTCTATATATGTATGTATGCACATCCAATAATATCTATTTGGGGCAAATCAAAGATTTACCTCCTCAGTGAAGTATTAACTTTCTTGTTTTATTCATCATTGTAAATTTCTTGCTGATTCTATAGATATTCCTCGGTAACTTCCTCCCAGGCTGAGCCAGTTAGGGAAGACCATTTTGATCTCCGATTCAACCTTCCTGTCAGTCTGTGGTAACATCATTTCTCCCTACTACCTGTGACTCTACTGTATACAAATACAATGTACATTTGTAAATACATGTGTCTGCATACACAAGCAAAATAAAAAAAAACTACCCAAAATAAAACTGTACAAGGAGGTCAAAGTTGCCTGGAAGTCAGACAGTTTGTAGCCTGGTTACCAGGCCTATTTTAGCTGCCAAGTCTCTTTCCTCATCTCTTCCAAGAACGAAAGATACTCGCCAGGTAAATAAGTTTGGTAACCTGCAGGCTGCTGATTTTGGAGTGAAAGAGAGAGACTCAGCAGCTAAAATAGCTTTGGTAACCAGCCTACATAGTTTGGGCTCCTAGCTGCTGGTTGCTATGCTTCCAAGAACCTTTGCCTGGGCTAATCTTGTTTGGATCAGGGGGATGTGATTTCAGGTTGACCTACATGTGTCCATACTTTCCTGACACTATAGTGACCGAGATATGCTACCCTGGACCAGGGCATGTACACTTATGTAGGCTAACTTTGGGATGCCCTGAACACTGCGACAGTGACACCAAAAGTTGCCAGATTTTATCTGCACATAAAAGAAGAGTTATGGATACTCTGAATGGTAACATGGTGGCTCTCTGTGAGGGGTCTCACATATACGTTCACCTGCTGACTTCTGATGTACATCTTCTGATGCCAATATCAGCTGAACAATGTAGATACATGCATGAGACTGCATGAGGTTAGACATGCCAAAAACTCTAGCAATGTAGCAAGTTAAGGTTCAGTCTGTTCTAGATTTTGCCATGACACGCGCTGACAGGAACTTCAATACTATTTGACCCAAATCTGCCATCTGTTTGGATCAATGCTGCTGAATTATAAATCTAGAACGTTCTCTCAAAATTGTGACCATCCCTTTTCAACATGTTATATTTAGGAAGACATTTTTATGTAGTGCATACATGTATTTCCAAACCATCATACCCGTGTGGAGGGTTTCCAAAGCAGTATGGGTAAGGGGGTGAAGTCTGCCATCTCTCATTGCCTAAATGTTCCGTGAACTACACATGACATGACTGGAACATCCTCAGTCTGGCATGCAGCTGACTACTTCAGTAACTTGGATCAAAAGCGGCCCCACACTGGGCGCTGCCACTAAGAATTATAGCCTTCCAAAACTTCCTGCTGCTACGACATTTCTCCTTCCATTTTTCCTCACAGCGTCTATTTTTACGCTGCTGTTCCAGATACGAAGAGAGCAAATGTTCAAACCATGTTGCTATTTGGAAACAAAAACTTAGTTTGAAAAAACACAGTGTGACCTGTCTATTGGCAAAAATTTTGGACACTTTTGGTGTCTAATGGTTGTAACTTGAAATAATTTTGGAAAACAACATCTACATTTACCAACTTGAAGGTAGCTACATTGAAATCAACATATACAAGTAATCCTCAAAACTTATGTAGCCCCACCTGTGTCAATAGGTCTTATAGTAACTACCGGTAAGTCTTGGTAGTTAGACTAACTTAGAGTAATAACTTAGACGAAACTGGTCTGTAACATAATTGTGTAAAGAGCAAAGGTTAATATTCCATACAACCTTGCTTGACCATGGGGGCACTTAACAGTCCATTAAACTACTAATAAAACACTTAATTCTAGATAATATTACAAATCTGAACAAACAAACAGTAATAGTTCCAACAGCATGAAAATTCCCTACATCCCTCCTACTGAGACAACTAGAAATGGATATTTTTAGCTCAGATCACTTTCCACTGGAAGCTCTTAGAAAATATCTCCTATTGTGCCTTATTAGCATTTTTAATCTGTTGACCAAACAAGAGTATAAGACATCCAAACTACGACACATCTGTTCAGATTAATAGATAAATAGGCTGCCACCATACAAGTATAGGTCTTAGGCAGTGACTATGTATACTCGAGAACAAGCTTACCAAAACAATCTGTTACATTATAATACATAATAATAAACAACAACATAGTAAACATAAAGATTAACAAGTACAAAGCAGGACTGAACAGTCTTGAAATGGAATCATAATGTGTGAAATTCAAAGGGGAAGCTGTGATTCCCCAGAACGACTAGATATGTCTTGTTCCAGAGACTCTTCTTCTATGACCTAAGGAAATTTTCCTTTGGAATGGGTCAAGAACACAACCAAAGAAGATGAGACTGACCTTGATGATGAAAAGCGACATTTTGTAGCATTGGAACCCAGTACATAGGGTCGAGAAGGAACAAAGGAAAAGGCTGGTGCCACGCCATGGTTGTCCGTTACTCCTGACAATTTGACTGACAAGAACGATCCTTCTCTGGATGGCCACATGACATCATCAATCATATAAGTCAATTGGGTTAAATATGGAACAAACCAAACAGATTCAGGGGATGACAAGGATGCCTTTATTGAATTTGATTGTGTTTATAACACAATTATGTCATTCAAAACCATTGAAATTTAAGATTACATCAACAAACTTTCCCTAGAAATGTTTTTTCTCTAGGGTAGAGTAGTGTAGGATATTTTCCTCTCCTCACATGGATTGCATAACACCCCTTGCCAAATATAATATTCCATCACCAATGATGGTGTTGCATAAGGTTTACAAAAGTAAGGTGGCAAAACAAGTGGAGATTCTTGTTTTCAGTCACTTCCAAATTCGTGCAATTTTGTTATGGTTTATTTATTTGGAACCTTGAACTACAGTGAGGGATATTTTGGGCCAACATTACGAGATGGGTAAGACGTATGATACAGATCTTGAATAACTTATGATTTCCACGTGTGCGAATGGCAATCAAAAGTCAGGAATCCTCGTGATCAAAGCCGCACATTTCTCCATCGAATCACGTTCATTTCTAGTGTAAGACCTGTGTAGTTCTTATAATCATGTGTGGTTACGCATTATACAAATGTAGATAGCCAGATAAGATTGAAGCGAATTTGTGTATGTACATGTTAGTTTACACAGCTTTTGCACAGCTGCATTTAAGTTTAAACCATGTGCTACACAGCTTTTACACAGCTTTTGATAGTGATTTAAACACAATTTGCGTGACTTTTGTACTGTGAATAAATGAGATACAACCGTATGTAAAACGTGTGGGAAGGATTCGAAGTTAGTATGAGTTTCCAGCACGTTGGCAAGACGTCTTTGTCTGTCAGTGTTACTACTGAAAATTCTTCACAACTGTCAGGTCACATACACACATAAACTTCTTATGTACCATGATCAGATTAAATGCCGGTTCAAAATGTCATTTTACTGATTAATCAAAAGCCTAAAGGTGGACTATTCTCCATCACAAGTAATCTCTTAAGGCTAATATTTGCACTTGTAGCTACGCATGGGTACGAAAGTCAAAATACAGCAGGAGAAAATCACAGAGTATGACTTTAAAGGCATCCACTGCAATTTAAGGATGGCAAAACTGGATTTCAAAGTCAATTTTCTGGTCATACTTTCAATGTAGTACATTGGTTTAATCCTATCTAATAGCATAACTTTGTTTTGTATCGTAGGCTGATTCTATTTATGGGTGGTACCAAAAAATAAAGAGACGCCTCATGTAGCTTGTTTTTGGATATTTTATATGTATGTAATTATAAAAATGTGCTAAGGAATGGCAGTCAATGTCAATATCTGATAGATTTTCTCATCCAGAACATTTTTGTTTTACTACCCTCAAATTGGATTAAAGTTTAAGGATTTTGAGTTTCTAATATAAAAAATACCAGTTATGTTTTTTATTATGTCACAAATTTGAAATCTGATTTAACCAAACACAAAGTCAGCTCCAAGCCAATTCTACCACTCATCCACCTCATAAACTTGACCTGACATTGAGAATTCACATGACACAAAGCCGCTACCATCCTCTCCAAGCCAACTACTGGTACTTATAGAAGCTCCTTTATCACACTGATAGTGGTAATTTCTCTATGATAAACTGATGTTATCGCAGCTAAAAACCTGGCCACATGCTGACCATAAATCAGACTAAGTAGCTTTGGCCATATTTTAAACCCTGATGTAGGTCACACAGCATGCTAGAGGTTGGATTATCAGCAGGGAAGCAGGTTATTGAACTTTTACATCTCTTCTAAAACCTCAAACATACAGTTAGGACTCAACTCTCGAAAGGGATTTGACTGGTAATAATGACATGCCAACATTTGCTAGCCTGACTGAACCTCGCTTTCGCCAGCTCCTTAGTTAGGCCGACTATGTAGGGAGGACCCTGTAGCTTGGGTTTCACAGGCTAAACATTTGCCACTTTTTACTCCAAAAGTTGTCCAAAAATCGGTTGTTTTTTAACAAGTACCTAAAACTTTTTACTCCAGAAGTTATTAAAAAAACAACCAAGTTTTGGATAACTTTTTGGAGTAAAAAGTTGTAGGTATGCCATGGCGGTGAATCACAATGGGGAAAGTAGTACAGTCTCCTGACTCGTGGGATTTGAACCCAATTCAAACCCAACACAATATCTGCAAGGCTAAAAGGTCCAGACCAGTTGGACTGGTCAGTTGGTGGCACTGCTTAGAACCCTCTCAACTGACCGATAGGCTGATAGCTTTTCTCGGCATCATGAGTTATAACCTCTAACTGATGGTATCTACACCCCTACAGGGTTATATTTTGCATTATTTGAGGAGATTAACAGTAATAAGTCTGTACTGATGCACTCTGGGTGAACTCCTCAGGACAGCAGGAGACCACATTCCTTCCCATCATTCCATGGGAGGCCAAGCTTTCATCTCGCCTGTGATCCTCCCAGTTTCCATTTGCCATCACTCATCTTTTGACTACATTTGTTTGGATGTCCCAAAACTAGGTCCACATCACAATTAGATACACTGTACAAAAGTAAATCTTTGCATCGGCTAAAAGACTGGATCTTGATCTAGATTTTTACAAAATTTAGACTACTTCGACTTGTTCTTCAGGTCTACTGCT
>NW_017803965.1:2365370-2441043 GCF_001625305.1 Branchiostoma belcheri | reverse complement strand
CACATGCTTCTGTGTGTCCTAATCTGGAAGCCTGCTTATTACCTATAACAAATAGTAACATGATATATAATATAACAGTTTAAAATATAAAACATACTTACATAGCTTGATGGAATGTTTCTCCCTTGGTACAAACATTTTTTGACAAATTTCAAGACTTGTTACAATACACTAAACAAAAGCAAAGTTGGTACTAGATGTTGGATTGAAGAGCATTTCAAGAAGATAAATAGATGCTTCCATGTGAAACTGTGGACCATCATACCAAATATTAATCAAAATCATAAAAATTATCAACAAGCAATTAGCAAGGAATACCATTGAGTAAAGAACCAACTTGATCTTGTAGCCAGCATTCCTAGCTAGCAGCCATTAAACTCTTATTATCAAAGGTGGCAACGACCTTTAAATGGCGTCCATTAGCACGCCTCAAGGTCAAGCTGGGACAATTTCCAGGATTAGCCACAAAAAATATCCACTCAGCTCCGCAGTTATCAAAGTCTATTCATGGGAACAATTTGTCATCGGGAGGTTGTCAAAATGGAGGATGGTCCACTGCCACTGCCAATGTAAGAAAATCCTGTCCACCAAACAACCAGCTATACTCTACTATCAACTATGTCTGGTGTCAAATCAACATAGTTACAGAACAAGTCTTAGATATTATGCTACAGAACACAGAATACTTTGATTCCTCAAAATATAACCTGAATGTACCTGCATTTCTGCACAAGTTTTCTAGTGTCAAGATAGTGGATGCTACATGTATCTGGAACGTCTGACTGTTTCCAAAATCATATCCAGTTGCTTCAGTAACTGTTTTTTGGCGTATCTTATATTACCTGGATGTCTATGTACATGTATAACCTGAATGAGTTTATGACTGCAATGAAATGTTGCTATTAAATTGAATTCGTGATCATCACAATACAAATTCTCAATATCATACTAAAATCCACCAAATACAGATTCATATGCAACCGGAGCATGATGTATTCAGAGCATGAAATTCATATCGCTATACACTAACCAGTCAAAAGAATACGCAAATTCTGTTGAAGGGTCCCGTGAGAATCATGTTATAATTTGATTCATGTACATTAATTGAAAACCACTCAATGTGACATGGTCTATTCTCTTTGAATCATTGACCTTCATGCAATTTTCGGAAAATTTTCTGGTACACCTACCCCCATAATTCACTCAAATCAACTCCACTGAACACAACAAAAGAGACTCATAATTCCACAAGGTACCCTAAGTAACATGGGCAACATGGGTAAGGGAGTGAAGTCTGCCATCTCTGATTGCCATATTTTGTTCTCCCTGAAATGAAAACGAGAACTTAGCTAGAACTTAGTAGATGTACACAGCAAAAACATACAAATGCAAAATCGGATACATTCGTATACATCCATTTTGAAGTTCACAGCTACATGATTGTACATTCTACCACATACAGAGATGAACATGTACAAAATGTATATTATGAAAGTAGGGAAGGGACTATCTTCTTCATGTCTAGTTTTTCACAATCTGAAAAGACTTATGGATGTACGCGGAACGAAGTAAAATTTTTCACATGATACATACAGTGTACATGTAATGACTTGACTTACTTGACATACAATCATGTAATACCCCCCCCACATCTAACCCTCAGAAGCACTACAGGACTAATTCCACAGCAATAACCAAGGATTTGGTGTGCCTTTATGGACCCGGTCCCATTTATCAAAGATTTAAGTTAATTGCAATCTTTCTTTCATCACAATACAAGAATGTTCCTCTGATTGCGAGCAGGCTATCAAAATGGAAATGAAGTTCTGGCTTTATTGCCTGGCCCATTGAAGTTCTAATTAGGTGCCCGACACAATTCCTGGCATGATCGTTACAAGTCTCTTTCAACTCAACAATTGTTAAAGGCACCCAATGCAATTTCATAGCAGCAAAAAAAGAAATGTTCTGGATGAGGAAATCTGTCTGTTAACATCTACTGTCATCATTTCATACTTGTGTTTGAAATAGCCCCCCAAAAAATTACGGGATGCGTCTCTTTATTTTTAAAGTCAAAACAGATGGGCTACGGAATGTTTTATATAACCACCACCCTCTGCTTGCATAAACTTGACATTGCAGTTGGTTTAGAGTCCCTGGGGACATGAAGTCACAGGTCAAGTGTGTCTGATCAAGGAATGTGCCACCGAGCTCACCAGGGACCAAGTTTCAATATCTCAACTTTTCTATGCCCTCTAGAAGTGACCAAGGACACAGTGAATCATACATTTTACAGTTGCAGTAGTTGAAATTACAAGTGGGAAGACGAAGGGCCAAAATATACGGAAAAGGTGGAAATGAAAGGCCTGGGTGTCCAGGAAGCCGCCTTGAAACAGACAGTAATGGAATGGAAAGAAAGCGATGTTCACAGACTTCCGCCCCTCTCTTTTACAAATGGTATAACCCCTGTAGGTAGCCATTGGCACATGGGGCGATTTCAAACTTCAAGAGACACCCATCAAAATTCTCCGGCATGCCTGCCATAATTACATACCTGTAGGTAAGAAAATAAATGGAGGGTTAAGTAGAGCAGAGAAGATGACATGGTAGACAGAACCTTAGTCTGTGATCTGCATATATTATGCAGGGCAAAGTCCATGGCTTGACTTTCCTGAGTTACTTAGCATGTATATTGGACACTGCCCCATGCTTTGTGTCTCTGGGAGGAAGGTTAACAAGTATAGAGCACTAGTACTAGTCCCAGTAGGCACTGCAGCAGTAGCATATCCTGTACTATCCAGAAATCAATTTTAATCTAGCTGTGCAAAGACTCGTGTATACATGTACATATCAATCCATAACAACATGAAAATAACAAAATAGTGGTAAGGAACGGCAGTCTATTTCTGTTCCGGTACTGTATATAACAGCCTCCAGTTTAATTCTGGACTAATCTGGTGGACTAATTCCCATATCTAAGCAACCTTGCATCTAGATGGGCTAATATCATAAACTATAGGTAAAAATGTAAGAAGTATTATGTAGCGGGCCATCGAGGACCCCTTGAGGATTACTGGTAACTAGAGCTGTGTACCGGTACGCAGTACCGATACTGTACCGGAAAAATTGATTAGGTACAGGTCCAAAATACCTAATCCCTCAGTACCGGTACTGTACCTAAACAATTTCACACCAATTTTATGCCTATTTGTGACCTCAAATGTGTAAATAGCTGGTCCACAATGGGTATCTGTGTAAGGACAGTGTGTTCATGAAAACAAAAACATCTTAGTTTTGCCTATATTTTATCTGAGCATTCGCCATAAACAAAGAATAAACCTTAACTATCAAGTTTATTAATGTTTTTTTTGTTATTGAATGAGTTCAGAAGAGCATATAAATTGGTCGAATTGTTCAGGTACAGGTTCAGGTCCGGACCTGTACCTAAACCTGTGTACCTGTACCTGTACCTGTACCTAAAATTTGTTTAGGTACACAGCTCTACTGGTAGCCCAATTCTGCAGAATTCTTCCCAGAATTCTGGCACCAGTTCCCAGAATTCTGCAGAGGCTGTTATATTCATTTATCTTCACAGGGACTGTGCTGTATTTGTATATTGTAAGTCCACAGTTGAACCAATTCTGTACTACAGTAATAATGCAATGGAAATGCATAGATAGCCCAAATAAGTGGCAATGGGAATATAACTACAACTTATAGCAATCTTTCAAAAATTCCTTTGGGATTACTTGATTTGCAGCCATGAGACGTATCAGAATGCGTTTGTCCAGTTTCTAGGTAGACTATAGAGATATTGTCTAGTAGGTTTGTTGCATACAGTTGTATACTATAAGAATGTGAGGTACGAAAACGACTCTGCATATATTTTGAACGATAGCCCAAAACGTTCCTATTTTGCACATGTCCAAAAGTGTCTGTGAGAGAGTCAACCTTCACACAACAAGAGTCAAATAAGGGAAGGGCCAGAGTGTCACTCACTGCTGACTCCACACTGATACAACAGTGATGTATTCTTCACTGTTAGCTACTAGTCTTACTTTCCACCCAGACTTCCACCCCCAACATAAATCATTCTGGCTAATAGATGACCCTCCCTCCAGCTTAGCCACTACAGCCTCATGCCAACTTGAGCAGCCCAACTTGATTTGGTGTGCACTGCATGTCTAGAAGAAATGATGTGATACAAACCTGGAAAAGAGCCCAGTGAAACAGCAGGCAGTTATGTCCTACTTCCAGTCCTGGGCAGGGCAGGGTAATGATGGAAAGTCAAAGCAGCTGATGAGTTTGAAAACTCCCTACGGCTCTGCGTACACACGGCTATCTGGTGTATGATCAGACAGCAAAGTAGCTGTTCCCTCTGTCTGTAACTTCCTGGCAACACTAGGCTGGCCTGCTACCATGCTGGGGAGGTCTGAGTCTGTACCCCTGGTTTTGTTCATGCCAGGGAATTCTCCGCTGCGCAAACAGGCCTCCCTTTCAAAGCAGGGAGGCATTGTTCGCGTTAGATATGCTACCGGGTGCCTCTGGCTGCCTATTGTTTGCAGGATTGGAGCAGGGGACTTTTGGAGATTGGCGACAATACTGGCTGATTTTCCCCCTACTTCTGTCAACGCAGACTACCCATCATTTTCCACTTCATCACTACTAATGGCCTGATGAATTAACGACCCCCACTCATGAACCTTGCACCTTTTTACCGTCTCTGTTTGCCCATTTGTGCAACAGCTTTCATCGGGGATGTCTCCAGCACAGCATAAGTAGTAAGACAAATGATAAGCACTATTCTCAGTGTATTGTTTCTTTTTTCTGAATTCTCATTTCATTCTCTTTCTCTGTTGTGGGTGCTAATTTTTTTTATGTGAGTAACCAGGGCTCAAAATGCTTATTTTTTCTATCAGCTCGGCAATTTCACATGTTGTAAGAAATGTTTCTGCAAATATGCAATGTACTGTTTTATACAGCTATTAAACAGGATCTACAAGATCTGAATTAAATTTTATGATTTTGTAATGATCACAGGTCTCATCACATTCAATTCTACCTCCATGATCACATCTTGTATGCTTGTAATACACTACAACAAGAATTGCAAACAGACTCCAAGTGATACAATCAAATACAAGTACACTGCTAGAATGTAGATATATTTTCATTCATGATCCCCATGCCACCTCAAAACATGAAATCACAATTTTAGATTACGGGTAGGTACTTCGAGCCTTGGTAACCTAACATTACAGTAGGCAGGAAGGGCCACTGCATTCATATGAACTCTCAAACCACCAGTGCACCAGACCTTGAGCTTCAGTTTCCCTATTGAAGTATTGTTTTGGTCCTCTGCACCTCAATAGTGCAGTTTGTACAACTGCCTCGTGTACGGCAGTTCAGACCTCCCTCTGGTATGCAAGTCTACATGCCTGTTTCCGTAGGGCGTAGGCACACCATTTACAAAATGTAACTTCCCATATTTCATGGCGAAACCCTGTCTTTCTGTGTTGTCTATGGATATGTAGCATCTGACTTTAGCACAAAACCTTTAGGAATTGATGTGACCTACACTCCTGAGTTTGGCGTAAGGTGTAGTCAGGACCCCCCCCAAGCAGACCCCTTGGTATACACGAACATTTTAGGACCAGGCCTGATTTAGGACCAAGGCATGATGTCATGCCTAAGTAGAAACAGAAGAACCTTACTTCTACTGGAATTCTCCTTGGAATTCCTCAAGAGTCATCGCCATGACAACCCTATCAACTAAGACGTTTATGTTCTACCTATTTGTAGCTTTATAGAAATGCACTTTTTTATCTAGCAAATAACTGGTTTGTTATGTTATTGTTTCTTGATATCTAATGCCTACCTTTGCGATACTCTTCTCTTATCACTGGCTAAAACTGCTGTCAAAAAAAACATTCACAGTCATACAAACCTACTCTGACCTTTGACCTAAAACATACATGTTTGTCCCAGCACCAGTAGTTACGCTGATTCAGGAAAAGATTTCTGACTTGATTTTCTAGCAAGTAAAGATATACGATTCCCATCATGGCCAACATTGGAAAACCAGAAATGTCATCAATTTCCCGGCTCAGAAAATTACTGGCATGGATTTTGGATTACGTTAGCTCCATTTCGTGACAGCTAAGTATTGAGAACGCTATGATTGAGCGTGTCCAGGCCGCAAGTCATCTATATGCATTGGTCAACCCCTATTGAACAAAACTGCAATTTTCGCAAAACTCTTGCCAACGCAACTGCTGTCAAACTTTCTACCGCCCAACTGTTACTAGTGCAAAGCTTGGGAAAAATTACAAAGTTTTGGGTCGCCGTCTTGTACATACCTCAAGCCTTACATAAAACTCTAATAGACAAGGCATGCAAGATGGCAAAATGCAAGGATTACCATAGGGAAATATAATGTGGCAGTATAAGAGGGGAGGATGCATGCACGCGTCCGGGCCTGTTCCCCGCAAAATCAATCCTGGTATTAAGGAATTATTCCCAATAACCGACCCGGGTCACATGACGGATCACCCTTCTGTTCTCGGGAATGAAAAGAAATGGACCGCAGCCCCCCCAGATCGTACCAAAGGCAGAACCCCCATCTGTGCCAATCCTAGCAGCTCTACTTCCTGACTCTCAGGCTCAGGGGGTAAAGACTTGCCAAGGATGGCAGTACTGTGGGGAATAGATACATACATGTACATTACAATCAAGTACTGTGACATCTTAGCTTGACAGTTCATATGTACTGGTAGAACTCATTATGAAACAGGACTTAACTGCGATTTTTAACATAGAAAATTGGTGAACCCTTGTTTTGCGTCGTAGACCGGTTCTAGCATTTTATGGGTGGTACCCAAAATAAAGAAGAGATACCTTGTTACTTGTTCTTGGGGCTATCTGTATGAAAAGATGACGAAGATGTGCTAAGAAATGGTAGTAAATATCGATATTACACAGATTTCCTCATCCTTGAATATTTTTTGGTTTGCTGCCTTGAAATTGCAATGGATGCCTATAAGACATTTCACAATGGCCTTGTGGGGAAACTGTAGCCTGTAATACCAGCTAATCTCATCCTGTTCACTATTCAAACACTGAGAACAATAAATGTTTGACAAACATGTGGTTTTCCAAAATACCTCAAGAAAAACAACCTAAACATGACAATGAAATAACCTTCTCCATGCTGAAGTAGCCTTTCATCAGTTTTAACACCAAACATGGGATGGGGTCGTGTGGTGTAGCAGCAGAGTGCACGACTCGGAACCTAGAGGTCCCGGGTTCGAGTCCTGACATGCCACCAATCCTGTGCCCTTGGGAAAGGCACTTAACACGACTTTCCTCACTTCGCTGAAGGTGAAAATGAGTATTGTCCTGTCATGTATTTGTCCCGTGTTGGTGGCAAGTTGAAAAAACTTGAGTGTGCCGTCACCATGTCTGGTGATTACATGTTGGAATAAAGAATTTAAAAAAAAACATGGTGTGGAAAAACTTGAAGAGGTGTTTTTGTGATGTCACTGTAAATCTCGAAATGTTTATGGTGGATTTTGCAGTGATCTCCCCAACATGAATTCATGACACCACAACTGTGTTTCCCATGTATTACAATTGTTACAGAATTGTTTCAACCAGGAATGTAAAAAAAACAGAAAAAAAACTAATTTTCCTTGCACTACATTATACAATTTAAGTTGCAGTAAAAATGAAAGAACTTACAGTATAGTGATGGGATAAACTACTGTGGCAGGGGTGTTAGGCTTCTACAATATTCATGATGTAGGTTCTCCTCATACCACTGACAATAATCAAAAATCAATGGACCATCTGCAGAACTTCTCCCGAACGAGAATTCCGAGATTCCGTTAAATGCCATTTCTGAAAGTTTGTTGTTTTCTTTTACTTGTCTTTTTGATTATGGAAATAAGGTTGTAATTAGCATGATCTATTTGAATTTATGGTTTCCTCAACTTAAATGACATATATTTTATATGTGGAAGTCCTATGCTTTGGCAATGTTTCATTTCAACATTCATCATCAATTATGCAAATGACCTCCACATTAACATAATATATGTGTCCAGATATAAGACCTACATACATACAAAATATCATCAAAATTCATAAAAATGTTCCTGAGCTATGCTGACCACAAATATGCAGAAACACAGACACACAGACTTAAGCACATACGAACAGATACACCAAAAACAATACCTCCATTTTCACGGAGGTAATAACAGCCTACTTCTGATATGGATCTGTCTCTTGATCTTCAAGAACAGCCATTCCGTCCAAGTCTGTTGATGCCGTTATCAAAGAAATGTTGTACAGCAAGTACAGTTACTACAACATGTACTTGTCAATACTGTGATGATACAAATATTGTCTGTACACCTATCAATCATTTTCTAACATCTCTTCATTCTTCTAGAGCTCCATTCATTTTTCATTCAGACTTCCTTCATAATCGATGCTGATACCTGTACCAGTTATGACACAAATATTGTCTGAAGACCTGTCAATCACTTGTTAACATCTCCCCATGACTCCAAACCTCCATTTTAGGCTTTTCTCCATGACAGATATCGTGTGTCAGTAACAGACTCCTCCATGTTTGTGCTGTGATACTAGTTATGATGCAAATATTGCCTGCAAACCTATCAATCATTTTCTAACATCTCCCCATTATCCCAAACCTCCATTTCAGAGTTTTCTCCATGGCAGACACCTGTAATGCGTCTGTACTCCCACAGTTTTACATCTTCCCATTATTCAAATCCTCCATTTCAGGCCTCTCTCCATGACAGACATACTCCACCAGGTTGGTACTGATACCAGTTATGACACAAATATTGTTCTCTCCAAGGCGGACACTATAATGCGTCTGTACTCCCACAGGTTTACACTATGACGACACAAATATTGTCTGCAGACATGTCAATCATTTTCTAACATCTCCCCATCATCCCAAACCTCCATTTCAGAGTTCTCTCCAAGACAGATAGTCACCACGTGTCTATAACAGACTCCTCCATGTTAGTGCTGTGATACCAGTTATGACGCAAATATTGTCTGCAATCTCACCAAAACTCCGTATTCAGTCCTTTTCCACAGTCAACACACATCAAGCCGGTACCTTACTCTTGCTGCAGTACATTACTCAGCTGAATCCACAAATATCAAGATTTATCCCAGACTTTTCAATAATTCCATAACCAGTTGCTTTCTCCTGAGAGTAATCAGGAGGTAGGCATCCAGAGAGTAAAAGGTTAAAAGTCAGGGGGTAGTGAATATAGGGCTGCCATACAATACTGAGAAAATCAATTAGGTACAGGTCTGAAATACAAATCACAATGGGCGAGTTTACACAGGCAAAAAATCATTTGCCCTACGATGAAGGACATATTTTTATTATCTTGTAAACACTACAGGCAACAAAACCATATGGTAATTTTTGCCCGTCAGTAGCAACAAAATTCCATCAAATTCAAAATCAACAACACTGGAGAAAATCCTGTTGGGCTTCTGTAAGGGCTCAATTGAGTCTTGACTTGACCTCGACCTAAAATGAACTCAGGGTGAAGTCTCCAGGCTAGGAAATGCAGTGATGTGAGAATGTGACCCGGCCATGTGAACTGCTTACTTCTTATCACTGGCTGGCAAGGCTGGTGGGGTTACAGACAGATGAATGGCTACAAGCACTGGTAAAGGCTAGACTAGTGGGATACACATACATATGTACATGTACACCTCCAACTCTCTTAGTAAGGTACAAATCAGCCCCTTGGGCCTCTATTCATCACCCTTTACCTACTCAGTGTCACCAAACATCAACAAACTAACAAATCCAGCAATCATCAACTACTTCAACATGATTTATGGACTTTCCTTTATACAGTACCAGGAAGTCTTAGCATCATGTCAGCCAAAAAGTTTACAGAGACAGGCCTCTTAATTAATCATTGCCAACAAATACAAATATTTCCTAGCAAATGCTATGGATTTATCATTTATGACCACTCAGGAAATGACAGATCCCATTGTTGGTGGAAGGCACGATCAAACTCTAATTTTTAAACACAGTATTGGGTTCTACCATTGCAAAAGCCAAAAGGCACATAACATTACAAACAATTAAACTAAATACCTGAGGATATCTCTGTGCTTTGCATGTGATTATAATGATGTTTTGGACCATTGAAATAACAGTAACAGCCTAGAAAACTTACCTTTGTCGTCAGTTTCAACTTTTGGAATCACTTGCTGCCAAAAGTCTGCACCTGGAGAAGTTTGGGGAGGGGGGTAGAGAAAAAAAAGTGTTATAAAATATAATCACAGAAATATATGCATGTACAAAGCATCATGCATTTTGAGATTAAGTAGTACTGTAAGTTCTTGTCCCACCATTACAACTTTCTTTGATACAAAAATGAGCATCAAACGATTCAAAGGGCTGCAAGCTATCTACAAAAGGTCAGCTTAAATTAAGCGGTTAAATTAGTCTATCATCTCTTCTAAAAGTTATCTAAGAGGTACATATATTCCTAAAAGAATGCATTCCTCCCTACACTTTTATAGGTATTCCGAACGAACTAATCAGTATTTGCTGTGTGACTTCCTTTGACTCAAAGTTTGAGGTTGGGCCAAGCAAAATCTCCAAGCAGATCTTTTGATGGCTGCAAAGACAGTATCAAATTGGTCAGGCTGTATCCATTTGCCAGACAGTAACCATTTGCCACCCAGAAGTAAAAAAATATATACCAGTACAAAAAAGAAAGCCCAAATTACTCCAAACAACTTGTTACAACCAATCTTTGCACATTTAATTGCAGGAGTTGATGATGCCCCGACTGTACTTGGTGGCAACGAGCTCCACTCTATGATAGTTCTTTGAAAATACAAGTTTTGAACACACCAATTCTTGGTTGATAACTCTGATATTTGAAGGCATGACTGTTTCTTGTTCTTTTCTGGGCTGGGATTTATCATTAGATACTTAGTTGTTGGTACGTCCACCAGTTAATTAGTCATTTTGTACATCATGCATAGGACTAGGAGAGTAGGTCAAACACAAATGGCTTTGACACAAGGCCCTGCAAGGACGCATGTTTGGAAGTCTTCAGACTCTGAGAGCTCTGAGCCTAGGGGATTCACATGGGGGCCTCCAAGGGGGGGTCCCGACAACGCTCTACGCTAAATTTTGAGAGCCGGCTACGTATTACGCTGAATTCCGGACGCCTCTCTACGCTCTACGCTAAATTCGAAAGATTCCGAACGCACTATGCAGAACTCAATCACCTAGCAACTGCATGTTTTCGTGAAAACCTTTTGATTTATTACATGTAGAGGTGACATAACTTGAATTAAAAGTAGTAACCGGCGGTCACTTCCTTATACATTGAAAGTATAGAATACAAAACGGGGTATTCAGTATTACCGCAGGTACCAACTTGACCGCGAGTCGATCGCCCGAAGATCGGAGGGCGATCCGTGAATGGAGGTAACATGGCCGTAGCCAGGATTTTGAAGGGGGGGCCAACAAGCGCCGAAGGCGCGAGTTTCCTAGTTTTTGAAAATTGAACCTTCTGAAATGGCATTTCCTGCATTTTTAGAGGGTTTCAAAGAAAAAAATCAGAGATAACTTTTTCAATGACAAAGTGAGCAGTTTTCCTACGACGGATTCCAGCCTTGCTGGTGACACGAATCAGTCCGTCTTTTACAGAAAAGTCTTGGACCTTTAGATAAAAAGTGGACCAAAAAGTGGACCTTTGAGCCTTGTGGGGTTGTCGTCCGAAGGTAGAAAAGGCCGCAAACAATACAGCGTAATTTGTCAAAACGTCTCAGCTGCCGATTGCTGACGGTCCCGCGTTACCCATCACCCGCACAATGACGGGGATGACATTGCTCTTTTCGGGAGTGTCCTCCATTACCCTGGCCATTGATCAGCAATGATGTTCCCGCTAAGAAACGTCTTGAGGGTCCCTATTGGGCCTTACAAGTCATGTGGTTCTAAGGCCTTCTACCCTCTTCATCTGTGGCCATCTGTGGCGTTTGGCCAATGGTCCTCCTGTACGTCACCGATGGTAAGGTCAATCTCGTACCCAGCGCACTGTGGGATCATTCCCATGTGTTGCCTTGCTCTTGCGTATGGCTCTGGGAACAAGTCTAGTGGATTGTTCGATTGTATAGAAGGGGGTAGAGCAAGAAAAACCTCGAGCGCCGCGACAACCCGGCACTTGCGAGGCCTCGAGTTCCCGTTTGCGGCTTGGCTTACGCTCTACGCACAATTAATCGATTACGCTTTACGGTTAATTCCCGATAGCTACAACGCATTACGTAGAATTAAAACAGCGAATTACGCTCTACGCCAAATGCGCCAATTACGCTCTACGTTGAATTAGAGGGTCCGTCTACGCTCTACGTAGAATTAAAACGGCTGATTACGCTCTACGGAAAAGGGCTTGGGGGCCCCCTCACATGTGGACTTTCCTGGGTGAGCACTGATGTCCCCAGTGATGCCAAATAAATGCTTGTCAATCTGCACATACCCACACACACCTCAGGTGCCTTCTGTCACGCCTGCCAAGGACTGTTTTTAAAGGTTGAACTTTACAACCTGACCTTTAACTTTCTGTCAACTTCACAACCAGACCTTTAACCTCCTGTCTCACTAAGGCCATCATCATGCTTTCTCTGAAAACAGGGTAAGAAGATTTACAGGTAAAATATGGCATTTGGCCACTGCATGATTGTATATTTTCTATGACTAGCAGGACTAGACATATCAGCTTTGTAGGCCATACTGATTTAATTTGTAGTTTCCTGGACTGTAAAGAAAAAATATGAAGTGACGGGGAAAAAACAGGCCTAGACATCCTATGATATCTCCAAATATTACAAAGAGCCATGAAGTCAACATACAAAGCTGCTTTATGACTAAAACAATGGATTTTGAACTTTAATCAAACCACTGCATTGATAGATTGAAAAAGTATAACAACTAAGAAGACAAGGACTTTCTTCGACTGTTGTGGACAAACCTGCTTTTTTTTTCTTTCTTTTTTAGCAAAACAGAAAAAAGGAAGCCAACCTATTAAACTGGTATGGCCTTAGTTATGCAGGTTGGTGCAGTGTTTATGCAAGTATTCCTGATGTCTACCTACAGGTAACCTGCACTGGCCATGATAAAACCAGCCTGTGGCACTAGGTGACCTAGGCAACCCAAATCAGCCTTGAATTCGTCACAGAAGCACAGTTCTCCCAGTAACTTGAGTTCTTAGCCACATAAATGGCTCCTCCCCCGCCAATGCTCAGTTATTGATGTGTCCATCGCAGCCCTCAGTGGTATGTAGGATTAAGATAAGCAGTTCCAGGAAACTATACTGCGACAGGCTTTTCTTGGGTGTAAATGTAATAAAAGAATCCCCTGCAGTCCTCAGATAGGAGGATTGGTGACACAAAAACATGACAAATGAGGCAGAATTAATACTGCAAATCATCGTGAAATTGTGCGGGCGCTATTTAATCTTGCCTTTGGGTCATAACTAATAAATCTAAGAAGATGAGTGATTTTTGAAATTTTCCATGGGACCTTCCACAGCAATACATGTATCTACATGTACAAAGAATAAGATTAAGAGGGTTTTTTTCACAATGTAAAAAAAAATGTAAATGTAGATGCCAAAAATTTGACAATAAGGAATTTTGCATCATCCTTCAAAACCCAATGTGATAAACTGATGATCTTTTCAACTGTCTTCTTTTTTTCAAACATCATCGTAGAAATTATATATCTGCCATCTCCTAAAGCTTAAGACTGCACCATCTATAGTGAGCTACGACGAAACCTGCTTCAAGTTTAAATCATTACTAGAAGGATTTGGTCCAAACTTTCATTCTTACTGAATCTTAGTTGAGTAGATTTGCTACAAATTATGAGGCAAAAATATTCAAAAATTTCATCCAGTCATACTATTTTGTAGGCAACCGCAACACTTCGCCTCTGATTCTGAAAAACATCGCCTCTGATTCTGAAATGTTTACAAAACTAAAAGAGTGTCTGACACTAAAGAATGCTGGTGCTGATTGATGAAAAGTTATTTTTCCTGGTCATTTGAAGCTGTGTGCATGTGGATAAATACCTCCTATAGAGTCAAAGGTATGTGACCTCTGACCATTCCCCTACTGGGCACTGTTGGTACTACCCAGGAGTCACATACTAGTAATCAGGAACAGGGACTGGAAATAGTGCACAGATATACCCAAATTCCATATAACTTGTAGTTTGCGCTATTCCAAGCAACACCAATCCCTTAGGGCTAGCAAGACAAGCATGTAATCATTTCCCTTTTGAAGTTTTCTCATAAGGTACAAATTACTACTACAAAATATCCACAAGAATTTGTCCTTGTGTTACGTACAGTATACTACTAGTAATTAATAACAGTTGTAATAAGTCTGTTGCTATACTTCAACCAGAATTTACATTCATTACATGTGGAAGCAGCCCCATCCCGTGTCAGTGCAAACAGTTTGAAGTGGTATACTGGTAACATTGTTTGCCACACAATAAACAAAGGCATAAATAAACAATCACATTACAGATCTAGGCAACTAAAGCAACATTTTCTACTGGAGTTGATTTCTTCTATATGACAAGAGCCCAAGTAGATTTTTGTACATTTGTCTGTCTTTTAAAATGCAGTAAGTCACCAGACAATTGGCCTTGCAAACACAATAAACAAAAGAAACAACAATAAATCAAAATAAATCATGATAATGTAAATTGTTAATGTAAAAGTTTAAATATCCTGTATTGTACCATTATCAAATACTAAAAGTCTATTTTAAGTATATCTTCTGAAGCTCACATCTAAAAATATAATATCTGGGTGATAAGAATTTTTGGAAGGACTTTTGTTCATTCTACACATTTTCTAACTCTAAGTCATCAGCATCCATAAAATAAACTAATAGAACTGCACATTTCTGCATTCTGGTGAAGTTTTCCTTTGTCACCATCATCACTCTCTCAAAATCAAATGATATGTTATGCTTCTGCTTGTAATTTATGACATGGTTTTTGGCATTTATATCAGATTGTCACATTCTTTCATGTTGTCTTCAGCCACTATAAAGAGATCTGCTTGGGGATTTAAAAATATCACAGCAGAAGATAGCCTAAAACTTGCCTCCAAGCACCCATTATTAGGGTTAGGCCTTTCAAGTCGAAGAAAAGAATCGGAAGTGGGGAACCGAAACCAAACGAAATCCCCTAGCTCGTCGTAACCCCCACAAAAAATTATGACGAAATTTCTACGCTCGCAAATTTATTTTACACGCACTTCACATAAATGTAGTTATACTCCCTGACGTGGGAGGCCAGACGTCGAGAACTTGAATCCAGCGCTCTGAATATTGAACCTGGCCGAATCATGTTCCTCATTAGACATTGAAGTAACGTTACATGATCACATTCCGTCTTGGTACATCATATCATGGGCATAGAGATAGCCCGCTATGCCAGTTCGAACCAGGTCTGGAGCTTTATCAATATTGACAGATAAGTCTAGAGCGCTCTCGTGCTTAGCCTGCTCTACTGAGAAAATGGTGGGCGCTTGTGACAGGATCTTGGTCGGGATCTTTTTTTTTTTTTTTTTTTTCACAAGCACAAAGACATAGAGTCGGCATTGTAGCAGACGCCCCGGACACGCCATGCATTATGTTGTTGAAATCTACTGGGGAATGAAAGACTTTGAAAAGGAAGCGTCGAACCAGTGGACATTATGTAAGATATACGGTCTAATACAGCCCAAAATTCCATGGAAATGGTCTGAAATTAGGAACTGCTGAACTGTCTTTCTTACCGGGGTCTCTTTCTTCTCTAATAACCTGGGAGCCGCTAGCGAGGTCCAGGCCCGGCACAGCATCGCTCTTGAAGTCAGCCATCTTGAAGTCTTGTCAAGATCACAAACACTGCCAAAAATATACCTGATCATTATGAACGATGTGAAACTGTCTTATGACAGTGCTTCAAAAAGCTCATAATAGCACGAAGCTCTCACAGACAGCCGAATAATTTTATACCTGTTTTGAAGCAAGGTATAGATAAAACTTAATGTGTGGAAATGTGAGAATACACAATATAAACATTATGATACAGCACTTTATTTTGTACCCTATGGGGTCGTGAAATTGTGAAACAGTGCCAGATTCTCCCGCCATGCACTTCTCCCACTAGGTCAGAGGTGATCTTTGGAATGTGCGATATCGTTTATTAGGGGGGTGTCAGGGACTGATCGCCAAAGCGTTTTTCACAGCTAGAGATTAGCCTCTACCAGGCTTCCCTGAAGCGCCTGGAAAGAGTTACTGAGAAACTTGCCAAAAAGACAGATACTAGTAACATGCCGCTAAATAAAGGAGAACAGGTTGCCACCCGGGGTTGTCTAAAAAAAAAATACTAGGTGCTTTATATCCAGTTTTAGCAAACATACAAGTACAAAAGTCGATTTCTCAGTACCTCCTTCTAGCTGCTTCAGAGAAGCATGGCAGAGGCTGGCTAGAAACCTCAGATCAAAGCAAGGGCATGATGGCCATGTCTAGATGTCTAGAGTCTTGGCCCTTGAACTCACCCGTCAGCATTTCCAGCTATCATATGTTGGGACCGAGTTTCGTGCTTTATCATACAGTGTGGGCGAAGTTGTAAAGTTACTTTGAAAGTCGGGCATAGAGTCTTGAATATGACTGGTACTGTATATACAGGCGTTTTATGACTTACCCACCGTGACAGAAAGGGCGGTCATTGATGTAAGAATTATACAGCCTCGAGAGAGAAGGTTATAAAGTTCAAGCGATAAAAGGGGGATATTTTTAGATATGAGAAACCAATCTCCGTTCATATGGAGATCGATAAATCTCCGGCGGTCACGGTGGTGAGTTACGAAACCAATAAAACCCGGTATGACTATGGCTTTATGGGACGACGTCATTCCCGCGTCAGTGTGTCAACATGTATATGGGGCGGTCCGAAACTCCAAGCAGATGTTGGGGGATTGAAATTGTACCCGGCGGCTCGTCTGGTTGCCCTACTTCCCTGGCACGCAACCGTCATAGTCTCCACCAGACTCCTTTGCAGGCTAAAAAAATAGTAGAAATCGGCCTAAAAAGGGGATATAACGTTAATTGGCCAGAGGAGTGTGCCGGCCATAGAGGGCCCAGTTTGCCTGCACGTGCACACTGCACTCCTCTTGTGATCTATCCCCTTTTTAGCCCGATGTCTACTTTTTATTCAGCCTGCAAAGGAGTCTGGTGGAGACTACAACCATCGTGCACTCGTATGGCGATGGTGTGTTAGAGCATTGGGGCAGACAGAAAATGCACTAAATCCTAATATCTGGGGCTGCCTCACTAGTTTTCATGGTCACTTTGAAATCCAAGGTTCAAAACTAATGCGGCTACTCTATGGCTTCAAAGAAAACCAACAAGTACAGGGAGCGAGGACCTAAACGAGTGGAATAACTTGTTAAACGCTTGTATTGCATGTTTTCTATTTATATATACGCAGACAATGTATCTAGAGTTACACGTGCGTTTCCTGGAAATTGTGTTGATCATAAAAATCTGCATAAATCACAAATTATGTCCTACAACGCGGCAATACACATGGTAAATGTACATGATGGCTAAGAATCCATTATAGTTGCTACCTTGAACTTGAGACGAACACGCTATAAATATACAATGCTAGACTTGTTCCCATGCGTCTGTCTGTGACCTTTTCAATCCAAATCCTTACCTCTCAGATCCAACTGAGTTCAAACATTTGCATGGGTATGCAGATCTGGAGAGGCTCTGGATACAGAATCCCCTGCGGACCTTCGTCTGACGTTGTTGCTCTCCGTCAGTTTAAGGTTCTGTTCTCTCTCAGGATATACATGCCAGACGTAATGAATTACAAGCCACAATGTAGACAAGAACGACGTAGACGTTTTAAAAACGTGACCAACCTTGGTAACTGTACGGATCAGACTTTGCTGTCAAGATTTTTCTCGAATGAAGGCTTAAAAATAGCATCAATTACACTTCCTCTTGGATCAAGGGATAACATAGAAGAGACAGTCAACAATCCAGTGGATTAAAAGATTAGACGAGATGAACTCCGTGTTTTGATGTAGACCAGCTCGACGCCCGCTCGGGTCATGATGCAGTGTTTGGGGCTGGTAGATCGGGGCGGAGCGATATCTTCCTTATTGCGCATCAAATGACGGTTTGTTTGACTTGTATGACTGATGGATGCTCCCCGGGCAGAGAAGTCGCCACCATCACCTGTTCTCTGCACGTCCTGCCGCGACTGTCGAAGTGTCCTGCCGTTTATCATCCGTACAAGGTCACTGTCATGGCGGCTCCCACTTGTGGAGGCTCGTTACACAAACCGCATGACGTGTGGACCTGGCCGCCAGACACGACTGTCGTTTCGTTTTGTTTCCTGACTTTGACTTCTGTGCACTGACATCAAAGTACGCTCCGATTCAGCGGGGGATCAGCAACTGTGACTTTTTACGTCAATGCCAACGTCAAAGGTTTAGGTAGAGAAAGGCATATCTACTAACGTTAAATCATCCCCCAAGACATTCGCCATATGCGTCGGTAAAGGTTAGACAAGTTGACATCCGCCATATAACTAACACTATTTACATTGCATTACTTGTATGGTGTTCGTTGTTTTTATTTTCCTAAATGGTAAGAAAAAATACTTAAAATATGTATAAGAAAACAAAGATCCAAGTAAGGACAGCAAGTACATGAGGATTTACGAGTCGAAGCCCCAAATCCACCCCCAAAACGTGAGCGGTCCTTAGCGATCATAAATCTCCTTAAACCAACAATTACGCCATAAATCCTCTGTGTTGTGATAACAAATACACAAACACACAAATCGTCGATGACCAGATTTTTTAGGCGACACCAATCAGAACACAGAATTGGGGTCAGGATCATAGAGTGTAACCACATATTCGTTCTACAAATTCTTCACATTACAACGGTATACGTCCTAAGCAAAGGTCGCATGAATGTAACACACAACGTCCTTGCTGCACTGCGGGTCTATAGAGATAGAAATTATGCATTTCTTTTAAACTAAGGGCCAAGATCGTTAGTGAATGTAACGCACATTAAATTTGTGATGGTACCCTACGTGTATTAGTATAACCCATAAATCTTGATAACTGTGGCTCATTTTATTTCAGTGGCGGCGACGCCATTGTTACTGCTGACGTAAGAGATACTTTTTGCCACCTTCAACTTGTTTTCAAAATAGAACGCTTGATTTAAAAGTTATCCTTGGGTGGAACTCTTGCATACTGATGAATCGTCAAGTGACGTTAAAGCGGTCTCTACATTGTATTGTTGGAGGCCGTATTGCAATGCACTAGTGTATTTGTGTATGGGTTTTTTTTATCAACCAGAAACGCATGTTCTGACGTAAAAGCTTTTGCTTCAAACCTCAAAGACCACTTGACATGAAAAGAGAGAAGCTAGCACAGCGACATCGACCCAAGAGGCGCCGAGATACTCGGAACCTCGATTGGGCACGCGTTAGCTATCACAGTCAAGTTCAGTGTCAACAGATCTCTCAAGAGACGGTTCTGACATATTTACTGCCGAACAGATGGCAGCCCTTCTGGCGCTGGAGTGCATTTCCCATGTACAGAACCAGACATCAAAATTCCTCGTCTGTCTACTTGTCAATAATTTCTGTAGCTGCAGTCTTGAGTAGCAGAAATAAACGCCCCTATGCGAAAGTATTGACTTCATCACTGAAATCTTGATACTGCTTCTACTCTTTACATGGCAAATGAGATAGTTATAGGTAGATGCAGCAGAAAGATGAATGTACTTGACATTCACAGCCTAAGTCTGAATTAAATCTTCTGGAAGATAGATTTTATGCGCCTTTTACGATGAAACGAAATCGTTTTTAATTTCCGTTTTGTCTGTATCTTAGCGAAACACGTCAGCTATGTTGTTAAGTAGAATGCACATGTCACATAAATATAACATACACACATAACGCGTAAAAAAGGTGATTAATACAGATATGCACTCAGAGGGGTTCGTATTCCTTCTGACGTCACACTGACGTCATGTATGACGTGTGAGCCAGAGGGTCGCTATTTGAGAGATATATGTACGTCACATATACTAGCTAATGATATGATCATATCAAATGGAAGAAAAGTGTTCCACGGCATTTTTCTCGTAGCAAGTCCGTGTGTTGATCGTTGGCAATTGCAGGCAAATTTATGTGTGAACGAACTCTTACTGGTATGGGCCAGGTACCTACACTCCTACATGCACAATCTATAAACTGCGTTTTGTATTGCATACATCCATGTCCAAATAATCTTGACACATTCAGAAAGAGATACCAATGTTTCTCTATTTGTGGACGCGAATGCCCAGACAATGTTACCTGCTTCTGTGGAAATATACAACCCGATTTAGTTTAGAAAAGTGAGGCATTCACCAGTAAACGCGCAGTAAATCGTTATACCAGCCCGGCGTGCTCCACGGCCCAATGACGCTCTGGCATCAGGAACGATTTGTCATAGCTCTATCTAAAGCCACAGAACGTGCGAGAGGGAAACTTAAAGCTACTTTAGCTAAGCGCGAGCGGACAGACAGTCGATACCATACCCATGCTCGCGGCGCATCGGACACGCCACCACACCTAAACCTGACAGGAGGAATTTAGAGCTCGCCCAATTATCAGTAAATTGTACGTGGCGTATGCCACTGAGGGTGAAATTGCACGTGGGTGGATATTTAAATTTCATTAGAAATTTTTAAGCGCGCAAAACGACGGATAGAATTTTTATCGAGCCAGACTGGCTGGTACGGTATATTGGTGTAGTATCTTCTGCTGCACAGCACTTTGATTTGCTACGTTATACCGGAGGGTACATGTCGACGCGACGCCGGCCCCTTGTTGCAACTCAATATAATCTTGTTTTGACTGACATTGCTGACGACAGTGGGATTCCCAGAGTGCTGTAGGGACGTGGCAATGGCCTAGAACTTCAATTCAGTCGTCTTTGCCGCTGGACAAAAGTCTCCAATGCGCCCCTTTCTTCACACGCCTTCTTATATCTCGTACGCGTGAATATCACAGACTGCAATATATCTCCACAACACAGACTCATCTTTAACTGATAGCAACTGACTTAATATTTCAATACCGGCTGACATTTGATAGATCTATTGCTCAAGGAAGTCTTAAAGTTTTAATATTGTACGAGGCGCGAGCCAAAATGCCGATAGTTCTTTCTCATATATATATATGCTCGCGAGTCCACACCCACTTTTCCTCTATTAAAGCCATGTGGATTTGAATTACTAACACTGGACGCTTTTGAAAATGGAGTGGAAAATTTCTACCTCAGCATCTCAGCCAACTTGGTTGAGTGGCATTAGGAGATTCCCCTGGGAACCCTGACCGTGCGCCGGCACGTCTGCAGCGTGATAAACCGGCTGATTGAAGAAGGAAACGATTTATTGGCTGTATAACCTCGCTAGCCTCTACCAGGCTTCGGGAGGCGGCTGGAAAGATTAGAGAGTAGAAATTGGCCAAGTGTACTCCCTAGCGGGGAGACCAACTCCCCCGACATGTTTAATATCTCTCTCTACTTGGCCAATTTCTACTCTTTCCAGCAGCCTCCCGAAGTCTGGTAGAGGCTATGATAGCCTCCACCAGGCCCTCCTACATGGGCACGAATAGTAGAATTCCGTAAACGAGGGATGAAGGGGTCAGGAGAGTTAGTCCACGGAAATCGGAAGGTAAAGCCGTTCCCTTGGCCAGTTTTTTTCCTGCATGATTCCTATTTGGCTAAATTTTACTGTTTTTGGAACCCGCTTTATTCTGGTAGAGACTTTGTAAAACCGGTCTATATTGATCAGCATTGTGAAAAAAATCGCGAAGAGGAAGGCCACTTCAGACACTAGTACTTTTCATGGCTTTTACGACATGATTCGTCAACGGGCCATATAACGTTGCGGTAACGCACTGTGTCGTAAATACACCGCATAGTGGAGCGTATCATTCGGTTCAAGCATACATAAATCAAGACGCTTAATTCCTTCGTCTAGACGTCTGCCACCCGTGACACCTACTAACTCCTTAAATCCTGACGACTCTAACCTGGGCACGGCCTTGCGACGTTTTCCATCAGAACCTTAAGACGTTCCTCGTGATTTATATCGGTAAGACGTACCTTGAGGCACGACTGTGCCCAGACTTGTAACCCGGTCGTCCGGCTGTTAGAATCGTAAAGCGATCGGGCCACAAGCACTTTTTACCGCGAAGCTTCACATATAGCTCGTGAAAGCTACGCATATACGTCATGTTGAGTGGGCAAATGTTGAAGGGTATCATCTGGTCTCCAAGCAGATGTAAGGCGCATTTTTAGTGTTTTACGTCTGTTGTTGCAACATCTAGTACTCTTCCGAATATTGCACTTTCAGCGATTCATTAAAAAGTGCAATACGAGAAAAAGAGTACTAAAAGTTGCAACAATAGGTATAAAACACTGCGAGAAGTAGAGGTAAAAAAAACCAAAGCCATAGCATATCATATCACACCCATGTACACCGCTGCAGTACCGCACAAAGTCGCTAGATTACCCATAAATGACCTTGACCTTTGTTGTACCAACCCCAACCTACCTACCAAATATAATAAAGATACGTGCACCATACCCCTAGTTATCACCCTTTGAAAAGTCGCCAACCCCTATATTAGCCTGGGTGTCATTCGATTTGTAACGGAAACCCAGAAAAATCTTTTTACCCCATTTTCCCCAATATTTTCGGGGTTGCCGTTATAAATCGGATGGCACCCAGGCTAACTCTATATAGCTGGTGTACCTATCTCGACGAAGGTAGTGAGAGGCACCCTTACATCTGCTTGGAGATTTGGCGTTACGCTGTAAGGAGATAACTCTTTCATGGTGTCCGCCCAGCAGCTGCTCATAAACCTTTAACAACAAACAAAATTCTTCTGCTACGATATGACACTACTAAAAGGAATCATGAATAAAATCTTACCCCAAAAATACACCCTCGGTTTAAAAGGCCAACCTTTATTGGGCTTTATTTAGAATTTCTCGGATTTTAAATGCAATAGTGAGATGATGTGCGGATATTCTCTCCCTACATCTATGAAACTCAAGTTGAAAGAAACCCGCCCCAAAGTTAAAGTTGCATTGGTCTGCCTAAATACCACAGAACCCAACTTTGGGTTGGGTGAAAAAAATTCCAGTACAAAAAAAGAAACCACGATAGAAAAAGCCTGAAAACACGCTAAAATTAAAAATAATACGCCAAACCCAAACCTCTGCTTGGAGAGTAACTTATAATAGCACTTCCGGTGTACTGGTGTGACCCGGAACCATATAGCTGACCTTACTCAGACGGGCCCTATGTAGCGTGTGTGTGTGTTTTCTTTAGAAAACCTCCTTGGTCGTAGCCGTATAAGGTAGAAGAACCACGCCAAGGGTGGTTCCTTGAACTCTAAGGTGAAAACTCCAGGACCAGAAGAGGTGACGTTGGGGTTTCCTGTGTAAAACTTGTATGGTGTGCAGAAATTATACCGTCAGAAGTGGGGGAGGGGGGCGGTGATTTATCAGATCGGTTTTCAGTTTGTAAAGGTTGGCTAGCCTGGAAGCCAGTACGCTAGGCCCAGAGTTAGACGGCGTGGTTCAGGGTCTAGCAGGCTGTGATATAATTTCCTTAGGGGCATTGGCCCTGGAGCCGAGGAAGTGGCCTGTGTAGGCCCTGGAAACAGTCTGGCACCCTGGCCATCACTTAGCCGTCCCTGCCTTTTATAGCCAACCAACCTCTATCTATTACTTCAGGTGACCATGAGTGGAAAGGATCGCTCTAGAAGCTTGCACCTGCAGCAGCTGGCCTCTACCTGTATGGACACCTGCCCACAGCTGGCCAGGTTTCTACTGTAAGTGTGTTATGTGATTCCTCATGTGGTTTTATGCTTGTAACGTTACAGACATGTTTCAGTCACATCTTTACCTACTGATCAGTGTGTAACATGGAAGCAATGAAATCAAGCTGCACTAAAATATGCAGTAATATATGAAATATACAGTCATATGGGTAGTATGCTGCAGTGTGCAGGGAAATGTGCACTCTCGCCGTGCAAGTCATGGCTTCTGTATAAGACTTTTTGGAGACGACAGGTTGCCTGGTGCAACAGTTGCAGCTTCCTATCTCAGCCAGTATGTGAGCAAGGCTGGTTTGTGTTTGTGCATGTGTGTGATTTTATCATTCTACATTGACTGTCTTCTTTAACCCAAAGGACTACCAAGTCTTATCATTCTGCATTCTCTTTCCTGCAGGCACACAGCAAATTCTGACGGTGAAGGAAACCAGGCACATCAGTGTAAGATGGACTGTCTTCTTATCCTCTTTTGAGACCGTCAACTTTTCTCCTATTGGGCCATGTGCGGCTCCAAATAGTGCTGGTCAAGGTCACATCAGATAAGTGGTCGGGTTAGCTCGTGTCTAATTGGGAAAAAATTGGGCAGAGAAAAAGCAATCGTTATGGCCAGATGGCCGACTCATACAGGTGGTTGCTTCGGGAGGTTTGAATGTAGAATGCGAAAGATTCTTTTGTTGTTGTTCACTTACTTTTGTATGGAATTCTGTTTCCATGAATGTCAGATAATTTGATTTATGCAAAACAGACAATGTTATGTATATGATTACAATGTCAATGTAGTATCTCAAAAGTTCGCTATTCTTTTGTCTTTCCAGTTGCACCAGCTAACGCCAGACTTTTTGATCTGTTCACGTTTTAGACATGCCAGATCACATGACCTGTCAATCATGTGGTAACTTGCTGTTGCCTGGCAACCACACAGTGAGATTACGCCCTAAGAGGAAGATGACCTCAGCTACCCGACGTGTCATGTCAAAGGTCAGCAAGGGTCAAATGGCATCGGCATCGGAGGTCAAGCTACTAAAGAAATTTCAAGAAAGGAAAAACCACTTGGTAAGATACCTTATGAACTAAACAAATACACTCAGAAGTCAGCATCAAAAAAAGTACTACAGTAGAGTTTTAGTCCATGCTGTACTTAAAATACATGTACCACAAAAATGTCTTTCCCTTCTACTGAAAAATGAAGTCCCTGCAAAAATAACTGAATTTACAGTGCTTTTCTGGGGTTTCAGGTTGTTCAATGTTCAGTCTGTCAGGGAAAGGCGGTCATCCCTGCAGCCACCAGGAAACACGTTGTCATGGCAACATCAACGTCACATGGAAGTCCAGCAGGTGAGAACAGTGGATGTCAAGGTTGGCCCCAATTTGTAACCCTGGTTACCAAACCTATTTCAGCTGCCAAGTCTCTTTTTCTGACACTTAAGAAAGTGTTTAAGGATGAAGTGGGTTTGAGTGATGGGAAACTGTCAGTCACCATGCTTGACGGAGACATCTGGAAGGATGTCATGTATGGCACCTCTGAGGAGGATCAACTGAACTAAACTGAGTCTTTTTTTGTCCTCTCCTGCAGAGAGGACATAATAGACTCAGTTTGGTAACCAGGTTACTTTTCTTACATTACAGTTACAAGGCAGCATTGCCAGCTTTTGGTACAACGTTTATAACACTTGAATGAAAGCTCATCTGTGTTGGTAGATTCCACAGTTAGAAAACTACAACATAAATGATGTCAACAAAAATATCGCTTCCTGGTCTTTCTAATGTTACAGGAACTCCTGTGGTCTCCAGGAGAATTGCCAAGGCAACCCGAAGGCTTGTTTCAACTCCTCACACCAGCAGGTGAGGCAGACACCAGGCTTTCTTACTTTCTATCCTCACAAGCCATATTTGGTGTGACCTGCCTTTCTTTGTGCTATATTTGGTGTTACCCACTTTCCTGTCTTCCATATTTGGTGTGACCTGCCTGTCTTTGTGCCATATTTGGTGTTACCTACCTATCTGTCTTCCATATTTGGTACGACCTGCCTGTCTTTGTTAGCCTGGGTACCATCCTACTTGTATGCCGGGGCTCCCACACTCGCTTCCCTTACCATCCTACTTGTATGCCGGGGCTCCCACACTTGCTTCCCTTAGGGACTTCCCTCAGGCTAGTCTTTGTACCATATTTGGAATTACCTACCTGCCTGTCTTCCATATTTGGTGTGACCTACCTGCCTGTCTTCCATATTTGGTATTACCCACCTACCTTTGTGCCATATTTGGTGTAACCTGGCTGTTTGTCTTATTTAGTCATAGGGAGTAGAAGTAGAGAGTAGAGTAGAGGTATGAGAAACCTCTATTCAAGGCACCAAAGGTTTCTTCAGCTTAAACTAAGATTCCCTTCTTTTTTTCCTATAGTTCTGCATTTCTGAGCACCCCAGACTCGAGTACAAAGGTTGTGGGTTCGAGTCCTGGCACTCCTGGATCAGGTCTGAGGGTCCCGGGTTCTAGTCCCGGCTCTTCAGGCAGGAAAGGCAAGCAGCAGAAACAGAGACACGCCCAGCTGAGACACATGCTATCCCAGCAGTCCTTGGGGGACACCAGTACTTCCCTCTCCGACTTTCTCCAGTCTTTATGACATTTTGTTTGTTTTGCATAACTGATAAACAAGCTTTAGGTGTAACACAACAGTTTTGTACTGTAAGTACAAGCTGTGTTAAACTGGGCTGTAAGTTTGAACCACTCACACAGAGAAGGACTCTTTTCAATAACATGGTCGAGGTGTGACTCTCCTCAAACATGGGGCCTCTGGCATTATGTCCCTTCTGATCCAGAAGGACATCCCTAACCAAAGCTAGGGACCATGTATGTGTAAGAAATATGTGTATAGAAGATTTATTAGGACTTTAAATGATGTAAATTTTTATCTTTTTGATATACACGTACTTGTATGTTGTCTGACCCTCACCGACCAAATGAATGAATGAGTGAATGAATGAATGAATGGATTAATGAATGAATGGATGAATCTCAGACCTCCATTAAATATTTAGACCTTGTGTGATGGTGACTGTGTCCTCTTCCCATTCACCATGGAGTCTACAAGTCTTTCTCTATTTTGCAAGGAAAATAACACCAGCTGTCAGCTGCCTAGTAGGTCAGGTCACGAAAAACAACAAAAACAGCAAGCACTACCAGTTCTCCCTCAGGGACAGATATCCATTACAGCCTCAAAAATTTATGTTTTTTCGGTAGTTATAAGAAGAATAGTTTTTTCTTTGTCTGTAAGTTTAGAGAAATCGGGATGAAGTTTGAATACATATACCACGGAGTGACAGATACATTACCCTCACTTTGTGGCCCATAAATCCTTGATAGTATTCTGGGTATGTTGTATGTTCTTTCAAAGACGTAAGAAATGCTATGTTCGTGTTACATCTCGCAATAAACCAAATAGAACAGTCATAAAATTGTGCCCAAGTTGATAAAGACAGTAAATGAATGGAGAACACAATGTCGTGATGGTAGATAAAGCAATAAAGTAAACCGTTTCAAGATTCCCAGACCACTTTGTAATGGAGCAATCCAATATAACTGCAAAATAGCCTGAGTTCCGTTAACGATGCTTCGGTCGTAATCGCTAACCGGAACACGCTGTTTGGAGAGCCTTATGTTCCCCACACTGAGTGTAAAAGACGCTGGGACTAGATAAAAGAAGATTACATCCGTGCTTCTTTGGTCACTCGTCATATTAAAACGGATGTTAAGCGTCTAAAATAAAAGTTACAAACTTTGCACCATTGTAAACTTTCCACATGATTTGCGCGCGAAGGTTAGTTATGTATAGCTTCGCAGAAGGAAAAGATTGTTCTTTCTCTGTTTCTTCTTCTCCGAACACATAAGGTCGATGACCTGGGCCAGACGTCTGTCACCATGGTAACTGGTGCTGCAGCAGATACCCTTTGGTGTTGGATTACATTATACCATGTGAGTAAGAATAAACAGTGTAGTAGTTTGTTATAAGCTAGACTCCGTGTGAATTTTTTTTTTTGCGCAAATGTTACTTTTGTAGTTACTTTTCCTAGCCTATGTTGTACTTCTTAAGTCTTGCAATCACAATTGAAAACAGCGGCCACAATGGAACATACGTAACGTCATTTGACGGACTTATTTTCTTAGACTACATGTAGCCAAAAAAGGAATAATCACAACAAGAAGATGATACGCATAGCGTACTTGATAAACGCTATTGCTATAGTTATTTCCGGAGCCGTAAAAACTTCAGAGACAAGCTTACAGAGTCCGACCCCGCCGTTCCTCTAGAGCTTTGGACCTGTAGTGTGTGATCATCCTCGAAGCTTCGCTATCAATCTCTACCCATCTTTAGGCCCGATGGGCATGGAGACAACCTTCACCTTGCCTATAGAAATCACCGCGCTACATTCATCACATCAAAAAGTACCCTGTTATTAACGCTACCAACGTCGGAAAACAACCTTTATTGAAGCGGCGGCCAGGAACATGACGTTTGAAGAATACGAAGCTGACACGATGACAAAAGACTGGGTTATTTTGCACCGTGCCGGTAATCCAAAAATATCCCTAGAAATGGGTTTCCCAGCCGGGACGACATCCAAATGTCAAGCTTCTCCAGCAAGTCCAAAAATCCGGAGCCGCATTCTGTCAACTTTTCTTCATTTATTGGCCACAGGGGATCAAAATTGACTGCTTTATAAAACGATTGGGCATTGGAAACGACGCTTGTGTCGGCAAATTTCAAGTCGTGTTAAGACCAAGATCAGTCTTTCTTCAAAGGAGGTGGGAATAAGAAGAAGGTGTCATCAGTTTTGTCTTGGTTAGAGTCCCACCGGGGAGAAGAGGGACGAAGTGAGGTATGCACGTGGGAGAAGTTTTTCAGGTCAATTATTACCGTTTTTTTATTGCTTACGCTTGTGCATTTTTCTTGTGCGGGAACGTAATTCTACATTGTTTTCCTCTCCGAAGAAACGGACAATCGCACCCCAAAAAACAACAACACAATTCATATATATCGTGTCAATAGTCCTGTGACATGAACTGAAAGACATTCTGCAAAAGAACACCAACCAAGAAGAAAAGCCACACAATGATATGATGATAGTGCTTAGTACAAACATAGTGGTACAAATAAACAAAACATGCCCAAAGATGACAATAAGGGTATGGTAGGCTTATAGTGCCAGAAAATGTGTAAAGCAACGGTGTTCAAAATAGCGAAAATCTTACATAAATATCGCTTTAACAATCAATATATAAACTTCTAATATACTTAGTAGTACTTTTGACTACCTCTCGCTCCATGGTAATTGTATAAATGTAGGAGGCTGTATAATTTGTTAGAGATGGTTTTTCGAATGATGTAAGGACTATAAATTTCTCTTTCCTATTCAAGTATCTAAAGCAGGGGAATTTACTATTAGGGGATTCACATTTAGTAAGAGTGCAAGATGTATACGACGCCTCCTTTCATATCCGTCAGCACTATGTTGCCGTTCGGTAGGACCGCTACATCGGCGGGCTTCACCAATCCGTGCTCTCGGGTCATGATCGTCTTCACGAAGTTTCCCGAAGAGTCGAACACCAGCACTCGGCTGTTTCCGTGATCGACGACGATGAAGTTGCCTCTGTGGTCGACGGCGACGCCGCACGGGTACTGGAGCTGTCCGGCACGGCTTCCCTGGGTCCCGAGCTTCAGCTGCAGCTTGCAATCTGGTGGGGAATAAGGCACGAAGTTTCCCTTAAAGCTGCAATATGTAACATTAGGACGATAAAAAAATGAAATTTTCTGGTAATTTCTTTACAAAGTATTATAAAGTAGAATCAGCCCTACTGCTTTGCATTCATTCGGGATGTGGCTGTGTCGAAATATGACGCATTATGCGTATGTTTAAAAGTTGAAAACACAGCTGTCAGTCATATTTGTTTACATTTTCGTAGTTTGCGGTGGTACCACAAAACTGAGTAGTTTGTCTTAGCCAAATCTCTATCAATGTGAACACCACGGTAGTCAGAGGTAGACTTGAGGTCTGTTAGTTTACGTTAGCTGAATTTATTGGGTGATTTCACATAGTACAAGCGTCCTCTTCAAAGACACGCTGATTATGCAAATTGGGACGAGCGACCGACCTGAATCCATGACCTTGACGCAGTGGTTGCTGAGATCGGACACGAGAATCCTCCCGGAGGCGTCCGAAGACACGAAGTAGGGCGATCGGAAGCGTTCGTCGAGCCGACTGTGCGGCGAGCCGACTTTCCGAAGCAGCGCCATGTCGGGTCCGTAGACGCAGATCCTGTCCCCCGGCGGGTCCGTGACGTAGGTGGTACCGTCTGTCGGAGACACCGCAATGCCCATCGGGAAGGTGAACGTGCCGAAGCTCTGGAGTAGCGTCCCTTTGGTGTCGAACACGTCAACTTGGCGCCGCACCGAGTTGGTCAGGAGAAGTCGTCCTTCCAGGTCTACATCCACCTGAAGAGGAGGAAAGGAGAAACAGTCATCAGATCGTCCTGTGAAGGCATCCAATGCAATTTCGGGCGCAAATCTGGATTTTCAAACTGGATATTTAAAAAGAATTTGTATTAAATCCACGCTGATAACGCTTCGTCGGTATAGACCGCCGTCCACATATCAATTCCTAGTGCATCGTCGCAGGCGACGTCTAGCGACTCAATAAAATAGTACAACAGGAAATCTTCACCAGTGCAATAACATCGCAAATATCACCTAAGTACATACCTGGTGACAGCCCGGAGCATCAAAGCTCCTGATGAAGGCTCCTGATTGGTCAAACAGATGAACCACCGTGGATTCAAACTTTGACTGTTCTCCTCTCTGGTCCACCACAGCTATGAGTCCGTCACGTGACACTGTCACGCCATACGGCTGGTTGAGTTTTACCCTATCGTCTGAAAAATCACAAAAGTTGCTAATCAATAATCATATTTTAAACAAAGGTGTGATATTTTCACGTATTTCTCGTAATATGACTGCCAGTTGTAAGTATTATCGAAACCCGCGTAATTTGTAACCATGAACTTAGATCGATGTACTTTCTAAACCGTACTTCTCTACCTTGGGGACGAAGTATAAATGATATATGACGATATACCTGATATATTGGTCATTGTGTTCGGCATTTTGAGAGGCGTAGGAGGACCGCTAGATGTCGCCCTTGATAGAGTGGGGCCCGTCGCTGTGTCCGTTCCCTGGGTAGGCCTGGCAGGTTCACTCAGTTGCCGTCTCATACTTGGCACAGACTTGAGTCGCTCGCTCTGCGTTTCATCAACTCTGTGGTCGGGAACCGATCCTCTCGTGCGTTTGTCACCGCTGTAGCCAACTGAGGCTGGGCGGGCTCTCGTGTCCTCAATCCCCGAAGAATTACCTGTGCTGGACGCCGAAGATTGTCTTGAATCGTTGGATCGCCCTGATCCCTTCCTTTGGACTCCTGTGTCTGATAACCCAAACTTTGCGCCGCTATCCACGGCTGCTGCGCCCGTGTCACTCGTGCTTCTCCTCGCCGCATTTTGACTGGTTAACCCGTCCCGGTTAGACCCATTGCGAAGTTCGACCTTTTCCCAGTCGTCCTTCAGCGAAGACGCAGTTTCGTGGCCGTTCCGAATATCTTTGTCATCTTGGCCGTCGGGAGAAACGGACTCAAACTTAAAGGTATGTTCTTCTACATGGGAGACATCTTCGGACGACTGCGTTGTGATCTCAGGGCTGTCTATTCCGTCACTTAGTCCATCGCCTTTTTCATCAAAGAATCCTACAAGAGGGTCTGAGCCAATGTCCACTGGTACGAACGTTGCCTCAAATCCCGGTGGATTTTTTAGAGGTCTGTTCATGGTCTCGTACATTATTTTCAGCTTCTCTAATATCTCTCCGTGCCGGTTGACGTCCACCAGCCCGCCTCGAGCCAGCTCTCTCTCCGCTTCAACGTCAAACGTCAGCAGAGTTTCCACCGTGCTTTCCAAGTCCTTCTTCCTCTCAGTCAGCTCAGAAAGATGCCCATCGTACAGCGAGTCTAGCTCTTCCTGAAGTGTCTCTCCTTCTAGTTGGATAGCTTGTATTCGTTCGTGCACCAGCGCTTCGATGTGACGTTCCATGGCTTGTTTCTGCGGCAGGATCTCGGTGATGGAGTCTCTGACCACCTGTAGACTGGTGACGGCTGTAGCAGACCTCTGCCGCTGGTCGGACAGGGCGGTGCCGACTCGTTCCTTCATCCTCTCTATCTGCTCCTCTATGTGACACACCTTGTGGGAGTTGTGGTTCCCCCTGGGACACTCCCGGCACAGCGGCTTCTCACACGTCTGGCAGTAAAACCTGTGGAGACACCTTCAAATGTTGTACTCTGTTGCCCTAAGAAATACTTCTGCCTTCTTCTTTTGATATACTCTTAAAAGCTTCAGAACAAAACATAGCACAAGACAATGCATACGGGCACACCTTCCATATTTATGTTAAGGTAATTACGTATAGAAATTAAAATTTACCTTGCAGCATTCAGGTTTAGCCATTCAACATGGCGGGCAGTACTTACGTCATCGTCACGTGAGTGCATAAACACCTACAGTTTTGTTTATACTATAAGAAGGTGTAAAATATCACACGTCTAGCAACAGAACCTATGTGGAGGCAAAGATCTATCGTAGCTCCTGTCAGTCTGCGGTTACAGAATTTCCCCCTCACTTCCTTGGTGGTTCTACTTTATTCAAAGAACTACAGACTGATATACACAAGTATTGACCCGAACCTTATGGCTTGTCTCTGGTGAGTCAGACATTCGTTGATGACGAAGGGCGTGACGTAAGGCTCCTCTATGGTCCTGATCTTGAAGGACAGTCTGCTGAGGAACACGTCCTCGGGAAAGCCGGGCACCCCGCTGACGGGGACGGCGGCGTCACGACGGCAGGACGGGCAGGGGAACGTCAGGTAGTTCCCGGCACACCTGGCGACGCACGTCTCGCAGAAGGTGTGGTGGCACGGCAAGGTGCGCGGCTTGACGTAAGGACGTCTGCACAGAGGACAGGTGAGCAGGTCGGTCTGGATCTGAAGTCGTATGTCCTGGCAGGGGTCCATTGTTCCTCACCTATTTACAAACAGGGCACAATGATGGTTCGCGATAGTGCAGTGTCTACAATAGCCGCATTGAGTCGCTTTTTGCCTATAACACAGTCATTCCCCTTTGTGATGTGCATTATGAAATACCAAGGACATTACAGTGTAATGTCCTTGGTAAAACCAAGGGAAATTTATATCCACGTTGACAGGTTATCCATATAAGAGTGACACTTTGAATACCTTTACCTTCGCAACCACACATACTCTCAACCCTTAAAACCATACCCCGCTAAATGCCCTGGGACAAAAAACTACAGCCTATGTAAAATAGTCTATAGAAACATACGAACACTGTAAGCAAAACCAAACAAATAGAGGGATTTCTTTACATTCAACTGGTACATACCGTGACGTTCTTTAGATAGTTGTGATATAACGTAATGGATTGAGTCAACGCCCGTATACAAGTATCTATAAAACACACGAATAGCGCCTTATGACTAGAAAATACTAGCCTCCACCAGGCCTTTCTACTGGAATACGAATCGTAGAATTCAGCAAAAAGGAGAGTGAAATTGGTCAGGGGAGTCCGGCCGCGGAAGGTTGTTTCTTTCCCAGTCAAACCACAAGGCGGCCAAACTCCCCTGGCAAATATTCTCTATATAGCCAGCGTAGTTAGTCTGGTAGAGACTAAGAATATACACATTCACAAGGTACCAACAACTCAGATACATACACACTTTTGATCGTAAGAATATCGTTATAAGGTAAAGAGTAAGTAGAAAGTGAGTTGTGTGTACCTGATGATATATGCAGGTGGGGAGGGTAAGGGTTGAAGGGTGGGACCGGAAGCTGACACAACCTGGGTGTGGGACCAACTGAGCTGGAAAACTTGCCCCACTGGTTCTATCCTTGACGCCAGGGCACACTTCTGACCCCTGACCTTAAAAACAGGGTGTCACCCTAGCTTTCAGCAATTATGACGGGCGTGTCCTTGTTATAGTAAATACTAGCTGACGTGTTGTCAGTGCGAGCGTTCACCCAGGGAATTACAGGTACGACTCACGAGTATCTATCTATAAACAGTTTATATTAAAGAAATCATGTATCAAAATATAAAATAATTTAAAAAAAAACGTAATTTAGACTGGTGTCCTTGGCTTCTCTTTTATTAACATGTACAATTCAAGTTATATATAATCCAAAATAGATTTGCTCGTAAACATGTTTTATCTTTCCAGCGCCATTTTTATGAAGTCATATTTATTTGGATTCTATGTGTACGATTGCGTAGCTCGTAGCATATATATACGCTATCAGTGGAAGTAAAGCCGATAGGTATTGCCCCGAGTAAGGTGGTATACGTAGAAGGACTATCAAAACGTTGGCAGAAAATTAGAAGTTACAGAAAAATCTCCTCAGATGAATCTTCGTCAGATGGGAACTCCAGAACTTTGGACACTTTTTCCTTAGAGGTGATGCGAATTGTTTTCCACCGAACAAAGTTCTGATCGGAGCCATCGTCGGATTGCTGTGCAGGCCTTCCGTGAGCTATGTCAGCTGATTTATGTGTGTGTACCCTTGCGGTCTCTAACGGTTCTGTAGATCTGAAAGCTATGTCTGATTGCTGTGTGGGCCTGTGGGCTGTCCCTGATTGCTGTGTGGGCCTGTGGGCTATCTCTGATTGCTGTGTGAGCCTGTGAGCTATCTCCGACTGTTGTGAGGGCCTGTGGGCTGTTCCCGATTGTTGTGTGTGCCTGTGAGCTGTCTCCGATTGTTCTGTGGGCCTGTGAGCTGTTCCCGATTGTTGTGTGTGCCTGTGAGCTGTCTCTGATGGCTGTGTGGGCCTATGAGCTGTCTCCGATTGTTCAGTGGGACCGTGAACTGTCTCCGATTGTTGTGTGGGCCTGTGAGCTGTCTCCGATTGTTGTGTGGGCCCGTGAACTGTTTCTGATTGTTGTGAGGGCCTGTGAGCTGTTTCCGATTGTTCTGTGAGTCTGTGAGCTGTCTCTGATTGTTGTGTGGGCCCGTGAGCTGTCCCCGATACTTGTGTGGGCCAATCAGCTCTCTCTGATTGCTGTAAGGGAGCTATGTTTGATTCCTGTGTAGCTCCATTTGTTATGTATGGTTGCACTGTAGACCTGGCAGGTTCACTCATCTGCCTTCTCATACTTGTCTGGTTGCTGGCAGATGCCCCTGTCAGCGATGTAAGGTTGGTGGCTGTTTCTGGTTGCTGTGTAGATCCGTGAGCTGTCGTTGATTGCTGGGTAGGCCTGGTAGCTGCCCTGGATTGCTGTGTAGGCATTGTAACTGTATCTGACTGCTGTGCAGTCCTGGTATCTACGTATGGTTGTGTAGACCTTATAGCTGGTCCAGATTGCTGTGTAGACCTTTGAGCTGGCTCTGATTGCTGTGTATGTCCTCTCGTTGTGTACGATTGGTGTGCAGGGCTGACAGGCTCACTCACTTGCCTTCTCATGTAGGGCACAGACTTTGCATTCTCACTTTGTGTTTCACGAAGGGAGAACCTATTAAATCTGTGGTCGGGAGCCCAGGAGCCTTCCGCTGCCTTCTCGTCACTGTACCTCGCCGAGGCTGGGCGGTTTGTGACACCTCCGAAAGTCCCCGCCCTTATTCCACCCGCGTGTTGACTACCAGCTTTGGTGCGAAGTTCTACCTTTTCCCAGTCATCCTTCACTGAAGACCCTGTATCGTGGCCGTTCTGAGAAAAGGACCCAAACTGAAACGTTTGTTCTTTCATATGTGAAACAACTCTTGCAGACTGCGTTGTGATTTTAGGGCGGTTTATTCCGTGAACTGGTCGCCCTCCTCCTTCAAAGTATCCCACCAACCGATCCGAAGCGATAGTTATGGGTACGAAAGTCGCCTGAAGCCCCTGAGTTTTCTTGAGAGGCCTGTTCATGGTCTCGTACATTATTTTAAGCTTCTCTGATATTTCTCCGTGCCGGTTGACGTCCACCAACCCGCCTCGAGCCAGCTCTCTCTCCGCTTCAACGTCAAACGTCAGCAGAGTTTCCACCGTGCTTTCCAAGTCCTTCTTTTTCTCGGTCATGTCAGATAGGTGACTATCGCAGAGTGAGTCCAGTTCTTTTTGCAGCGCCTCTCCCTCCAAAAAGACGGCCTGTACCCGTTCGTGCACCAGCGCTTCGATGTGACGTTCCATGGCTTGTTTCTGCGGCAGGATCTCGGTGATGGAGTCTCTGACCGCCTGTAGACTGGTGACGGCTGTAGCAGACCTCTGCCGCTGGTCGGACAGGGCGGTGCCGACTCGTTCCTTCATCCTCTCTATCTGCTCTTCTATGTGACACACCTTGTGGGAGTTGTGGTTCCCCCTGGGACACTCCCGGCACAGCGGCTTCTCACACGTCTGGCAGTAAAACCTGTGGAGACAGAAGTTGGGCACATTTGTATCCAACCTATCCTTGCTCCTGTCAGTCTGCGAGTACAGCACCCCCCCTTAATTACTGTATTTAAATAACAACACAGCAAAGAAAGAAAGAAAGAAAGAGACAAACATATATGCACATCGAAAACAAAACCTTCACGGAGGTATTGTAATCGTAATATAATGTAATAACTTCAGGAAATTCAAACTTACCATGCAGCATTCAGGTTTAACCATCAAACATGGCGGACAGTACTTACGTCATAGTCACTTGAGTGCAAAAAGTAATGAAAATATATGAAAAAGGTCCATATCGACCCGAACCTTATGGCTTGCCTCTGGTGAGTCAGACATTCGTTGATGACGAACGGCGTGACGTAAGGCTCCTCTATGGTCCTGATCTTGAAGGACAGTCTGCTGAGGAACACGTCCTCGGGAAAGCCGGGCACCCCGCTGACGGGGACGGCGGCGTCACGGCGGCAGGACGGGCAGGGGAACGTCAGGTAGTTCCCGGCACACCTGGCGACGCACGTCTCGCAGAAGGTGTGGTGGCACGGCAAGGTGCGCGGCTTGACGTAAGGACGTCTGCACAGAGGACAGGTGAGCAGGTCGGTCTTGATCTGAAGTCGTATGTCCTGCTCCATAGCTCAGAATCTAACAAGGCACAAGCACAGTTTGTAGAAGTGCAGTGTCAGCTATAGCCGCATCATGGCGCTTCTACTCTATGATAAGAATCACCAAGTGCCTTTCACCTGGAAATCACGGCCCGTTGTGTTCCCCAATTCAACAAAGTCTACTGTGTGGGATTGGACAACACCCAAGAAAGAAATTTCCAATCCACCTCCCGACTAAAATCTTCGGCGGGTGGTACATGTATTTCCAAAGACCCGTGCGACGTTAACTACAAAGCATACATAACGAGACTTAATAAATGTAAATACTTAAAGAACAGCCAACGAACGGAACGATTGTTTCACATTCAATGCATTATATATATACATATCTGGCATTCCTTCACGTTCGTCAGGTATCATATCTACGATGCAACCCAACGTCCGCACGTGTCTAAAAAAACTCAAGAACAGCCCTTTACGACTTCAAAACACATAACCCTGTAGTAGCAATAAGTTACGAATGTACGGAAAGTTGAAAGAAGGATTAACGCTGAGGTAAAAACTAAGTAAAGGTATTATAAAGTTCTTTACCTGTTGTCGGTATGGCGGCAGGGATCGGCTTGATTTTGGGTGCGATCAGAGGATGACTCAGTCTGGGTGTGAGCAGGGGAGAGTCGTCTCACTGGTTGTGTCCCGCAAGTTCACAACTCTAACCTCTGAACTTACAACAGTGTGAAATTGATCGTTATTGATGTGTATGGGCGCGAATCCGCCAACGAAAATCATGCCTGGGCCCACTCTGATACACCCCGTCCCCTCCCGTTTTCAAAAAGACAAATGCATAGATGGACACACTGTCTCATCCATGAACGTTAGCCAAACCAAGCGGCAACAGTTTATGTCATATATTCTTAGTTATTACTCCTTGAAAGAGCTTAGTGACGGAGTATTGTAGTCAGTTTGTCCTGTACACTGTTCTCAGTTTTAACTCACGATCCCTTGGCTGTATTGATTACTCTCCAAGCAGAGGTTGTGGGGGAATGATCGTTACCTTTTATATATGGCCGTTTTTATGTCGCTACCCCCACCAACCCGTCGGTGGCTGCAGACCTTCTCTGGCTAATGGATACTACCTGGCCAATTTGGTACTGTCTTTTTGCCACCGAGAGGGAGCTGCTTGGAGATTTGTATTGATACGGTGTAGTTTGGCATGTCGTGTGCTAGTATGCGCGAGATTATGCACGTTGTTTTTTTTTACACCGGAGCATGGCAGTTTTTATAGGTAATGCCTTATCTTATCAGAAAGCACCCCTATCTTGAGGGAGTTGTGGAACAGGTCATTAATTTCGTTGACTTTTGTACGTGGGTGAACACTGATAGGGTTTTCGTGGGTGCACACTGATGGGGAAATGTCCCTAGCGGCTTTGTTTATGTTTATTAGGAATCTCCATTAGTAATGCAATGTTTGTTTACTAATCTTCCTGGAGTCCTTTAATATTACATTTAAAACATGAAATATAATCGATTACAAGTTAACTTAATAGCGACAATTACAACATGTATTTACAACAACATCCGCTTAAATAACAGCATAACAATAACAATCTTAACATAATCTGCCCGTAGGCCTACTTGCTTATATGTACAACAATTAAGGCTAGCTTGAATCACATACTTAAAATACAGTGGAGAGGTCAGAGGTCCCTATTTACACCATGTACTTGTTACTCTATGCTTCTACTCAAACTATCATTTGCGTATGAAACAGGATCCCTAAGATTTCAACACCAGTTAAGCGAACAGTTAATATTTAATGAGGAAAGTCTTCATCAGTTGTTATCTTAATATTAAAGAAAAGCATGTTTGAAAGCAAATCGTATCTCATTACGAAGAGCGAGATCGCCATTGTCATTGAATAGTAAAGTTCTTTATTCACAACGGTTACCGCTTGTTTACAAGAGCCGGAAGACCGTCTGTCATCTTCATCAGGGCAATTATGACTGGTTCAATGCGCACTGACGCTAGGTGTTACTGCTAACAATGCGGTCCCAAACGTAAGGTAGTTGTGACATACATATTAGATATTGTTACAAGTTACAACAATAGTGAGATCGTATTATAAAGCTTTGTACCAGGATCCTTGTAAACCAAAGTCCTCCACCGGTACATACAGTAATGTTGATGAGTTCCATGAAATGTACTATAAATATATTGATGCTATATATGCTCTATATACTCCAGCGTAATGTGGCTGAATGAAATTCATTTTCCACCACTGACACACCAATCTAACGTGTCATACAGCTATGATAGCTATTCGTGTTAGTAAATAAAGAATTAAATCGGTCCTTCAAATGGTTTATATACGAGTGCCATGGCCCTATTATCCAAACGAGAGAAGCGTAAAAAAGAAATTTCATTGCCTTTTATGGCACTCAGGGGAGTCTCCAAGAAGTGAATGTGTTGCTTCACTTTCTAAACGTGATTACAAGTGATGACATAGTCGCCATACTGGTTGGTTAATACCTCGACATAGCAAATGATACCTACGTCACGTGAGTGCAAACACAAGAAACAAGCGCTTTCATTGGTCACACTTGTACTTAAATATGAGCCCCCGGCAGGTCTCCATGTCCATGACCGCCAACCTGCCCTCGGGCATCAAGGTCACTTGACTGGGGTGTCCGAGGCCCTGGTCAGAGGTCAGCAGGTGGCGGGAAAACTTGCCGTGTGAGTCAAACATGGAAACCCGTCCATTCCCGCTGTCTGCCACGATGATGTTCCCCTCAGCGTCCACGCATATCCCTGGATGAGTAACATTGTCATGCTAACGTCAAACGTAAGGAACTTTCGGAAACAAGACGAGTCACTATATGTAAATTATCATCAGCGCATCCAGGAGAACATGTTATAGATACTATGCGATCTTTTTAGACACCACATTGTACACACTCATGATGTTGTAATAAATGTATAAGATTCTAGCATCAGTTTTGCAGTTCCTAAAATACATTCAAACGGATCCACGTCCTATTCAAAGCTACAAAAACGTTAGCAACTTCCTCTTGCAAGCTTTTCAACTGTAAAACACGCGTATTTGTCCTACACATTACTAGTATTTAGTGCTATCACCTCACCTTTAGGATTCTTCAGCTGCCCATCCTTGCTGCCCTTCTTGGCAATCTTCAGTCGAAACGTTCCCATCATTGCGAAAACCTGGATTTCCGACAAGGAAAATTGCCATTGCTTAAACAATAGCTTAAACCCGATTTACACGTGGGCAAAAACCTTTACTCAGAATTTAATGAATAGTCGACATCGGTCTAAAAGGTTTATTCGACCATATTAAGATAAAAGTATTGGCCGTCGAATTCCTCTGGCCAATTAATAGTAACGTTACCCCTTTTTAGGCCAATTTCGACTATAATTCATTATTTCAGGCCGCCTGTCTGGTGAAGACTGGTAAATAAAGTAGTATAACGAAACCCTCCGTCTTGTTGTGCGTCGCCTGGGTAGCGGACTTTATTTTTTATTTCAATTTTCATTGAATTTTCAAGTAAATAATACAGCAAGAGAAGTAAAAAGGAAAATGGACTTTTGGAAGCGGACCAGAGCACAAGTCAGGATTCCAGGCTACCGTATACTGTACGTACCTTGATACAGTGACAGTCGTGGTCAGACACGTAGATGTTCCATGCGGAGTCCACGGCTACTCCCATGGGGTAGGTCAGCTCATGGTCTCCGCGCCCGCTGCTGCCGAAATGCCGTATCAGCATCCCGTCAGGCTGGTAGATAAACACCTACACATACAGATACAGAGAGTAAAGAGACTCTTTTTACACAACCAAGTCTTTTATTCAGCCGACGTTTCGGTGACCGTCTGTCACCTTCCTCAGGGCAATTCTGACTGGTTCACATTGCACAGCAGCACAGGTGTCGCTGCTATAGATGCAGAATTGCCCCGAGGAAGATGACAGACGGTCACCGAAACGTCGGCTGAATAAAAGACTAGGTTGTGTAAAAAGAGTCTATTACCAACCTGATGAAACTATTCACGGACCTACAGATACAGGCAAGACAACATTTCCTGTACCTCCATTTTTAGGCTAAGATTAAAGCATTCAATGCAATTTCAGGGCGGCAATAAAAAAATATTCTGGATGAGGAAATCTCTCTGATATTGACATTTATTGCTATTTCTTAGTACATATAGAATCGGCTTGGTTTGGTGTTTTGGGGAAGTAACTACTAGTATATAGTAGCAGTCAGACCTCATGTAACTATATCAAACAAAGGTGGCTTCCACCTGCCCCCCCCCCCCTGTTTCTACTGTGCATGTATAAACAAATAAAGGAACCCACCTTACACCTCTGCGTGTCCGTGACCAGAATCTGCCCTCCCACCGGATGGATGGCGATGCCCAGCGGGTAGGACAGCTGCCCCTTCCCGAAGGTCTGCACGCAGGTGCCGAGCTTGTCCAGCACGTCCACGGTCTCCTGCTGCGGCCTGGTGCAGAACAGGCGCCCGCCGCCGTCCGCCGCCAGTTGGAAGTAGTGCGGCTGGAACGACTTCCCCACGAACTGGCCCGCGCTGTCGTACTCTTTAATCTCTCCCTCCTCGATGTCACTACAGCCGTCCATGACGAAGATACGGCCCTCGGGCGTGACTGTCATTCCTCTGGGTTCCGTTAGTTGGCCCTCTCCCGAACCCTCGTGTCCGAAGAAGACCAGGCCTGGCACCGGTTGGTTGGGGTTGATACCTCTCATGACCGGGGTTGGTGTTGGAGTCGCGCGCTTTAGGCTATCCTTTCGACCGTTTTCGGAGCCCTTTTCCTTCAGATGACCTAGAAGGGTCTTTCCAGTGGGACTGATGGCTGGTTGGAAGTCCATTTCCAGCGAAATGTAGTCGGCACTCAACTCCTGCATTGCTATGGCAACCTCTAACTTCTTGCAAATGGCGTCCTCCATGCCGATGACCTCCGGTTCGGTGAAGCTCAGCCTCTTCTCGGCCCAGTCGCGGGTGCTCGACACCTCATCAAGCGTGCTCTGTGCCGAGTCTTTCTGCTCGATCAAACGCATTTGTTTCGTCATGAAGTGACTCTCGAGTTCTTGAAGTAAAACCGCCGCCGTCTTGTTGATATCGTCGATCAATTGTTGTTGGTAGGACCGAATGGTGCTCTCTACCGCTTTCTTCTCGGCTTCCAGCTTCTTCTCGTTGTCAGTGATGCCACTAGCGACGTCCTCGTGGATTTTGATCCTCTCTTTGCACGTCTTCAAACTTCCGCCGATGCGGTCTCGACTGCCACCTGCCGCTTGAGCTGCGCTGCATATAGAGTGCCCCTGATGAATGTCGAGAATGCACTCGCTACAAATGGCCACCTTACACTGCTGGCAGTAGAAGCGGCGGACTTCTTTCTTGTGTGTCCCGCACTTGTCACCCGCACGAGGCTTTTCAGCCACCGGCGGACGCTTCTTGACAGCCACTAGCTTCTCGCAGAAACTGGCGAGCTCAAAATTCTTCTTGAATCCCTCGACGCCATTTTTAGGAAGTATGACCTGTTCCCGACATGTAGGGCAGCGAAAGATTCGCTTGTCGGCGCTGATCTGACTGATACACTTCTGACAGAAGGTGTGCTGGCAGGGTAAGACTCTTGGATCCGTGAACGTCTCAAGGCAGATTCCGCAGGACAAGAGTTCCTCGCGGATTTTGTTTAAGTTGGTGGTGTCCATGGCCGCGCCTTGGCCAGGTGTGTCGCTGTGAGAGGCCGTGGTGGGAGTGAGGAAGTGACGCGACCCCTCGGTGGGAGGAAGTCGGCGATCAAGTGAACCTGAACCGTTTGAACAACAAGACGAACCCCGTTAGTGTTTTCCCTGGGAATTAACAGAATGCGTGAGCTTTTTTGACAGGCACACACAATGAACGCTGTCTTCAGATGAAGTTTTAAGCTAAGTACACAGATTAGTTTGCCTTAACTTAAAATGGCTTAAGAATTTCGCACGTACATATACGAGTTCAAGTCTCAACCGTTTCTTGTGGATATCTCGTGTGCCTTCAAGCACTTTTAGGTAGGCAGTGTGAATTATGACCTGATACAAGCCAGCTTTACGACTGTAGGCATAAGCAGGTGTTTTAACGCATACTAAAGAATGCATGTCATAAGAACAGGTAATTATTGGCTTGTCTGTCCTAGTTCTAAGTCCTAACCCTTTACATTTGTAGTGAGGTTACTCCGAGCTATTTATACGGTCTACGTATCGCGGGTCTTGTTACAAGATGGTGGTTGTGTATCACAAATGTAAACACTCCTTTCATTGGCTACATTGTTCTTGAAACAACATTGGCACGAACTCAATAATACGACCATACACGACTGGCCCTTGAAAAATTGCCCAAAGGGATTGCAAGATATATGCTGTCAAAGTACCACGACGAAAACAAACATAGTTTATAGGAGACCGCCGAGGGTTATTGCATAGACAGTATTAGACTGGTCCACTAAATGTTACGCATTTTGATTTCACAAATATGTGCCTTTACGAATGATAAATGATGGTATTTGCCACTGTACAAAGGAAGGTATATATATATATATACACTAAGACTCCGCCATTTCTATACACGTGTCACGCACTGTCACGCATTGCTTACTACCAGCACTTCCTTGATTATGAGTCATGTTATTTTTGGGGAAACGTTTCCTTGTGGGAAAGGGGGAAGCATGAGGGAATTTGAGACAACGTCTTTAGTTAAAAGACTTTCCAAAACCCACTTCTGATCCTCTATGTTGGTTTTAACCCCCCTCCCATGCTCTTTGCAGAGGTTACTAGTACTGTTGGTTTTCAACTGTTGGTTGAATTGTATTTAAATGCCGTATATCGTGTAGCATTGGATAGCGACAGTGAAAAGATGTGTGTCGAAACTTTTAGGTTTAAAAAAAAACAACATTTAAAGCACAAAGAAAAAAGGTTTAACATATCATTGAATCCACATGTCATGACCTGAAATGACGTAATGTTCACCTTACTTCAATGTACACAACTTGCTCGACAAGGTCTATTGATGTCAACGTTCAAAGGACAGCCACAACTTGCACAATACAAGGTGCGAATGCCGTAAAAATTCGCCTGTTTTTGAAATGCTACCTGTCCATTTCACCATAAAGGCGCGGTTAGCCGTTAGCTAACGACAATAAAAGATCTGCAAAGCTCACCTTGTGATTGGAACAGAGAACCACTTGTCAGAGTTTTGAGACTGTCTACTTGAATATCCCAAGGGGCCACGTTTTTCCAACTGTAATCGGGTCAAAGTTGACATGCCCTTTTATGGACGAGCTAAAGACAGCCTCAGTTCAGGAGTGCATTTGTGTGAAACAAACGTGTCTATTGTTTTCTGTGTTAGAACAAGGGGTCATCGGCATAGTATCTTGCTGGTAGCGTATACTACCTCCGGTGCATAACTCCCTTGGCAGCAAACCTCCCTCTTCTTTATAATAGTCCGAGTAAAAATAGTGTATTACGTATCAACGCTCCCCCGACAAACTAGTAACGCCGCCCCTGCCACACAAGTCTGCGAAGGAAGCTAAATATGTTGATAAATAGGGAAGTTAACCTTCCATTGGGCTGACTTTCTTGATTCTTCCCCTTTTTTTGCCGAATTCTAGCATCTGTACCTCCGTAGGATCCCGTAGGAATGCCTGGTGGAGGCTAGTCTCCATCAGACTCTTTTGCAGGCTGAATAAATAGTAGAAATCGGCTAAGGGGAACATCATTGGCCAGAGGAGTTGGCCAGCCATAGAGGGTCCAGCTTGCCTGTCGGCAGCCGATTTCTACTATTTATTCAGCCTGCAAAGGAGTCTGGTGGAGGCTATCATACGCGTACGTCCACAGTGATGCAGTCAGTAGCTACACTGTTGGGTGGCGCTTTGGTCGATTTCCTCCTGACGCTTGAGTGACATCTCTAAGTGCATAATGTATCAAATCGACGTGCTGTCTCGTTAAATATGATATATCGTTTACGTGTGTTTTACAGTGACATTGTAGATACATTTTTTGACTCCGATTGCTCATGTGCTACAGATTCTTTCATACATAATGTCATAGGAATCTGGGATGCCTGTGAGCCTTTTTTTATACTTTTAATTGCTGCAATCATATATAGTGAAGATAAAAATTTATTCTATTTTATTTTATTTTATTCACATTTATTTTTCGAGGATTGGGCAAAAAGATAAAAATTTCTTCAACTAAAAGAAACTGCTAATTGAAAATTAATATCATGACAAACAACCACCCTGCATGTGATACAAGAAACGACCTACAACTCAGAAAATTATGAACATAGTTTTTATTTTGCATATGGAAATCAACGTAATGACGATAAGGTTCAATCAAATTTAAGGGTGAATGATATACTACTATTGCTCTTGATAAAACTATCTTAGACCCTGTGTATATAACTGATAAGAATAATAATATGAATATGAATAGTGCGGAATATTGACAGTTATTGGGGGGCATTTTTTTCCAATTAATAATACTATGCTGTGCCTGGAATACTACAATAGTAAAATCTTAACAAATCACATGAATACAAATGTAATCATATCATTTTGTATAAACAATTATTCATTAGTGATCTTACCGCATTACATATAAGAATTCACTAACGTTTATTTCTTATAAGATGATAATATGCATAATAAAAAGTACGTTTCATTGTTGCACGATACAACATAAAATAAGAAGCTTGTAGTCCTCGAATTTGTTAGCCTTGAATGTTTCATTCTTTGCCATTACTATTGAGTGAACTTTGAGGTAGATTGATATTGTTTGGGAGCATAAATATATGGCCGAACTTTAGCCATTGATTCAATGAGGAAAAAATACAACTTAAGTACACAGCACACACAGTAATAGTACACAGCAAATTGACAAGGTTCAAAATATGGCATCTACTGATACATAACTACAATCTACCTAATACAGGAGTGAGTAGTATCTAGTATGGGATTAAAATGTGCTGTCACAATCATTCGAGGAATTTCTAACGTCTCGACATTCTTTGATATATTTTCTTAAGTATACCATTCAGGTGCTGTCACATAGCATTATCGATTATGTAATTTATTTTGCTATTCGATGTGTGTATCAAAAGTTCCCGCCAATTTCAACAGACCCTCCTGGCTACACCCAAGGCATGTTGAAGCTGTCGATGACGTGATTTTGCGTCCCAATCTTCATATGCCCGTCCACATCTCCCACGAATTTGTCCAGAAGACTCGCCAGAGACCCGGACCTCTTCTTTCGACCACGTTTTCGCCGTTTAGTAGATGTTCTGGTCGGTTGTTTGGCCTCGGAGTTTGTCTGAACCCCGTCAATAGTGGTTAACCACGGCGTGTTGTCTCCGCCGGTGGCGGGGCCAGCCTGGCCGTCGGACGGGTTCTGTTCCGGCGGGACTTCGTCAATCACAACAAACGAGTCGACCTCGTAGTTAGAGTACTCACACTCGGGGTTTTCAGGGACGTTAAAAGTCGTAAAACTCACGTTTTCAGACTGTGCTGCAATACATGGAATGTCCGCCTGAAGCTTTACACTGTTTTCCTCCAGTAAGTCGATCACACGAACACAGAGACTTGCGGTGTAGAAATCTTCGGGTAGCCCGTTCACTCCTCCCGGGGGAAGGCCGGTCAACTTCCCGCAAACGGGACAAACGATAACGGCTTCCCCCAGCACGACGTTACGGAGACAGGGTTCACAGAACGTGTGTCCACAAGTTAGTGTCCTTGGTATATGGGCGAGAATGTGGAAGAACCCCATGTGTATTTTGCAGACGAGGTGCTCGTGAATAAAGTGTTGTACCAAACTGCCAGGCACTGCTGCTTCCAGTATTGCCTTGGTGACGTCGACGTCTATTTTGTGTGGACGTGGCAACTCTGTGTCTATATCGTCCGTTTTATGTGGGCATGGTAGCTCTGTGTCTGACTTTTCTGTCGTCCCTGTAGTTGTTACCGCTGCCCCTACTACTGTTGACAAAGACGTCAGTGTACATGTATCTGTTGATTCTCTTGTCGCCTCTGTTGGGACTGATATTTCTGTATGTGTTCTTGGTGTAGTTTTCTCAAAATGACAGACGGGCGTAGATTTTTCTTCGAGCATTTCTGTCGGAGATATTTTCTCGTTGCACGTTATTTTCCTGGATAACGCTTCACTTGCAGAGTTTGCCATTGTTGTTGTAGACGTCGTGACCATTGTCGTGGTGTCTGGTGCCATTGGCGCGCTTTTTGTTGTCAACATGAATTCATTTTCCAGTAAAGTTCCTGCGACCACAATGTCTAATTTCCCCTTCGATGGTGGAGCTTTTTTCATCCTACCGACCGAGTCGACAGTTTGTCGTGTTGTGGCGTTGCGTCTGGAGAAATCCGGACAAGGCCGGTTGCGCCTGGATAAGTCTCCACTTGATGCCAACACACGGGGCGACGTCAGCGTACTCATTTTCCTACTTACGTACCCTATCATCTTTACGCCAGCTCTGCATTGGTCTCACAGCCGATGTTTCAAACAAAGAAGTCTTCAGCTCTTTCTCCGGAGCTGTCCCGGCATTGCGTAACCGACCGGTCACGGACAAAGCACAATATCGTCTGCTCAGGCTCGGCCTTGTCAGAAAGTATTATAGTGACGGGCCATTCAAATGTAATTGCACGTGTCTCTGTACTTCCTGAAGATGTTACATTCGGGAAACAAGTGTGTATAAAGAGATATTATATGCACAAGAAAAGTATACGTGCACAATGCACCTTGTATGATATTCGTTTATGAGATTTCTTTGTTATCGATACTATTTTGTAGTTATAATTGTAGTATAGATTAGCCTTGTAGTATTCTTGATTCACTGCCATACATCGTACCATGTACGATTGTCGAGCAATAAAGTTTATTCATTCTTCTACTCCTGCCAATACGGCAGTGATGTTCCCAACAAATGGACACATGTACACCTTTACCTTCTAAAAATTCTACGTACCCATTGACGAGACACAAGGTATTGTCTCAGCAAGGCCATGTAGGTGAGCTCATCATCACTACCGCATGACGCCCTGGGCAGGTACGAGTACTAGTATTCTGGGCGGGTGCCAAGTCTTTCGGGTCTATAATAAACCCCGTGTGACGGGCCCAGGTGGCTTGTTAGTTACGCCTGACATTAACGGTAGACCTAAAGGTTAGCTGATGCAACATCGCCTCATACACAGAGGTACAATTATAGCGAGATGTACCATGTACCGGAATTATCAACCAAGTGTTCAAAAACTCGCCCCCCCCCCAGAACTATCGCAGAGTGGAACTCGCTACCATCAAGTACAGTAAGGGGATCATCGCTAGATAGCTTTGAACAATGTTAAGAATTAGATGTGCAAAGGCCAGGTGTAACAAGTTGTTCGGTGTAATATAGCCAGGTGCCGCCGCGCCGCGTGCCTGCGAAGCTGATGTATTACCGTACTGTACCATACGGAATACCAACCATACCAACAACCGGAGAGCCTGGGAAAAAGTGCGATTTAGGAGATATCATCCGTCAAAGCGAAATACTTGACAAGTACAATCCTCGACATCACATTGCATATCATTATTTTTTTTAAATCACGCTCAACAATGTTTCCGTTACATCAACAGTTTCTGACAAGCTTGAAATGAACCCTCTCCGTTTAATCTTCATAGTCACGTAATTAAGAAAGTGGAGAGGTTTCTTTTCAATTTCTACTTCTGTAAAAGATAATCTATCGTGCCAAAGGTCTGAAACTCTTAGAATATGAGAAAGGTCGCGTTATACTCAGTATTTTCTTAAGGTAACCAACGTAGCTAGTTTGTTCTCAGACTATTTCAAATGTTTCAAATATGAAATGAGAACGGAAATGTGCTAAGCTATAAGAAATGTGAGAAAATGTCAATATCAGAAAGATTATCCAGACTATTGTTTGCTTTGCCCCCTCCCCCCACTCCCCCGAAATCGCCTAGGATGCCTTTAAGTCAAATGCATATTTGTAGCGTGGGGAAAAATGTAAATACGTTGTTCTCAAAAGTGTGTCTATTTCAGGACAAGGTCGAAACGTTTGGAAGTAATTATCAGACACAGCCATCCATGATGCAGAGCCTTCGTGTCCTTGTCCTGATAAGTATAACAACGATCTACATACGTGACAGCTAGGCTTGGTCTCGTCCTCTACTACGCTAGGAGTCAACGTGTAAACTATCTATTAAAGACATCCAATACAATCTCAGTGTGGCAAAGCTGGATTTTAGAAGACAATTTTCTGGTAAATCTTTTTGGCGTATTAATTTGAATCGACCCTATCCCATAGCATACCTGAGGCAAAAAAATGCGATGTCGCTGAAAAATCTTTGCTTGTTTCGTATCCTAAGCTGGCTCTGATTGTTTATGGGTGGTACCCAAAAAATAAAGAGATGCCTCACGTAGGTTATTTTGGGGCTATTTCAAATACCCCAAGTTTGAAATATAATTATGACGAAAAGGTGCTAAGAAATGGCAGCAAATGTCAATATCAGACACATTCCTCATCCAGAATGTTTTTGGTTTTGCTGCCCTAAATTGTATTGAATTCCCTGCGAGAGACATAAAGAAGCAAACGGCTACGTTTTATAAGACACCGTCACAGAGAGATCACGAAATGCCGTCCCTGAATCTATGTTACGTCCCTACCCTGTCAGAGGCGTGCTATGTCAAACTGCCCCGGGCTGAAGAGATGATGATACCATTATATTACGGGTAGTGTCACACCTTTGTGCACCAGTTTTAGGGACAACTTTACACACGTGGTGGGGAGCTGAAATCATCATCATCATCATCATCTTTTTTTCTTAATCGTGTGTGTCACAAAGTGTGTGTGTGTGTGTCACGGTGTGTGTGTACAGGTCACAACAAAACATAATACAAAGTGAAATGATGTTAAATGTCTGGCTAAAAAACGGCAGTAATTGTCAATATAATTATTAGGCAGATTTCCTCATCCAGAATATTTTGGTTTTGTTTTCACGGTTTTGCCGCCCTGAAATATACACGCTCTGTGGTATGTGTACTTCACAATTGTTAATCTTTTGCAAAGATCCTTAATCTTAAAATTAACATACCAAGAGACATTTCAAGGGCTAGGAATTTAGAATTAGATGAAGTTAGTGTGAATCTGCTATCAAACAGGTCCCACCTTGACAACACAGTAATCACGTGATCTCATACGTCACAGCTCTGGATGTGACGTCACCTCCGGCCTTGTATACCTGGAGGCACAACTGTCCTCATTATAATTATTGTCCATCTCCGATAAAAACACGAGTCTGACACGTGAGGTCTCAGTGTTTGTTTTGAAGCCCCTGCGATAGGACCTACCCTGTACTACTACAGACATATACTAGTACTCTCCAAAACAACATTTCTTGTTACAAGGTACGCTTTCGACTTTTTTGTTTCTCTCTCAGTTCCCCTATCAGAGCAATTTAGTTTAGTAACTTAGAAGTCACTCATTTTACTTTTTTTACAATGAAGATTTGTAGAAATCGGTGCATTTCCACTAGTAAATTGTACCGATTGTAAGCACTAGTATATATGTCTATGTCAGACATATACATGTGGTCGACGAACATTGTGTGCTAACATTTCCTCTTCAATTTTGCAGAACTTAAGTTGCAGTTGAAGACGTCAACATGAGAGAAGACATCTACAAAGACCTGGAGTGCGACTTCTTGGCGCAGGTGGAAGACACGCTAGAACAGACGAAGCTCAAGTCGCAACAGGACAAGCAACTCCATGCCATCCTGACGACGTTCGAGCGAGAGAACCTGACCTGTTGTATCCACCTGGGTACCTACGAGAAACACCCCCGCCTGCTGCCGTGTCTGCACCACTTGTGCGACGACTGCCTGGCGGCGCTCATGCGGGACTGCATCGCGTTCCGCTGCCCGCTGTGCATGAGGAGGTACATGGTGCCGTGGAAGGGGATCGAGGCAGGATCCCAGGCTCCTGCTGCTGAGGAACAAACTCAAACAGGCGATGAACAACCGCAGGGCGCAGGGCGACACTACGGCAGCTTCTGCACAGCGCGTTCTTACCGTGGGTCTGAGCAAGGACGTTTTATGATTTTATGTTGAAGCTGAGTGGAACACTCCCGTCACGTGTAACGTGGTCACTAGCTCCCCGGGCTAGCGCTACAGCTTCAGCCGCCTGGACAATTAGCCTTCCCCAGTGATTTTGCCTTCTTGGGGAACAGCGCTACTTTATTTTACGGCGTTACAGGTGCTTGCAAACAATAAGGAAGGTTGATTGCAAATAACGATTGTTTTTTTTTTAAATTCCATGCAGTTACATTGTTTGCTAAATAACGTCTACTTGTGTATAGCTTGCTAAAATCCTACTTCTGTAAATATCAAGAGTTTATATCGTATATAAGTAAAGATTTTGCTTAGCATACAAGCATATGTGTATGAAAAATGTATTTAATTGTAAATAAGTTTTTCCTGCTCCTCAAAGAGGACGTGCAATAAGTTAAAAAATATAAAAAGTTACAGAATATTTAATTGTAAAGACAGCAAATCGCTGACAATGGAAAGTACGCAAGTTGCTTTTTAGCGTCTTGGACTCTTGGTACATGTAGCTATCTGTCACAAAATAAAAATCTGTCAAGGCCACTTGTTTCCTGATAGAATTCCTCAGTGTTTTTCTTTGAGCAAACAACGAACACCAAACACCTGCATATATTGCTTTGGGCATTGGCTATTGTATCATCTGTCAGTGCGCCATGTTGGAGACCTCGCTTCTTGAAATCTTCACACGTACGATCCACGTAACGAGGAATCCTAATTTAGTATTTACTCAATCTCAGAACATGGAGAAAAAAAGTCATGATCACAGTTGCGTATTATAAACAACAACATGCTTAATTGTCCGTCACCTAACCATCTGGTATTTTGAGTATTTGAAGGACACCTATGGCGTTAGTTGGTGCATGCTAATTATGACGTATCAACCTTGGAACGATACAATAGAGCGGGATTAGATCACACCCTAAGCTCATATTACTAGTATACGTATCTCCATTAATTGGTATAGAATTACATGTGGGATAAAATAGGTCATGGTATATAAGTGACAAACATATGGCATAGGTATATGAAGGCTTGTGACTGAAATGTTCGTGTAGGTTGCACGTACAAAGACATTGCTAAAGAATAAAAACTAACAATGCTCGCAGGTCGCAAATCTTAACTTGAAGCAATGGTTAAGATTTAGCTCAATGGGTTGGAGAAACCAGACATTCTATATCCAAAAGTAAACGGAAGAGAAAAAGTCTGTGGGCTAAGACAAAGAGGTACTTAGAATATACTGGGTGTGACTTGGTTTGAAATTGTTCAATTACACCATCTAAAGCACGTCATCACGGCCCACTCCCGCCTGCCAGATTTAGAAGTTTACCGTAAACACAGCGGAGACAGCCGATAGAAGGATTCCCAGGGGACTTGAGAATCAGCTCTGCGTCAATCTAGTCCCCGGAAGTGACGCAAATGACAAGACGGGCTGTCGCCAACTTCCTGCATTACCTTTCATCCGCGCTAAATACGTAGAATAGGAATGACGTGTTTCAAGCAGATTCAATTTCCTCCATTAGTAGTGACTAGGTTTTCACTGTGACAAGAATAAACCGAAGTTCTGACACATCCTAGAACTGCACGCACGACATCCACCTGTTGCGTCTACTGGCTGCAATTCTGGGGGCGTTGCTAGGGGTCTCTTCTGCTACCACCGTCCAGGCCTGCCACCGTCAAAACAGCTGGCATGACACAAGTGGCTTTGCAGGAAGGTTCTGGAGGCATTCACATCATTCAGTTGTATATATATAGTTAACGTTATATATAACGTTATATATATTCTGGACGTCTGCATTTCAGTCGCATCCTCCAACAATAAAGCAGCAGACAAACCTGAGTTCATAGCCAAATTTGCGTGAAAAGCGGGGGATCCGGAGCAGAAACGAACGAAAGACAGAAATATGACAGGGGAAGGAAAGAGAGATAGAAAGAAGAGAGTAACGGAGATAGAAAGTCAGGTAAAAGGACAACACGGAAGCCTGTAGAGGAAGCAAGACAGTTGTGCTGTTCAACTTCTATTCAGTACACTCATCGAGTCAAATCCGTGCGTTCTATGGGGATAGAAAAAAGATAGAAGTAGAAGAGTCAAAGGGTGAATATTTAAGGGAGAAAAAAATCGCTGATATCATCTTGATCACGCACACACACCAAATCCAAAGGTATATGAACACGAAGTTTGCAGGTGATTTTGTGTCCTATTGACTTCCATAAAGTTTTTCGAAAAGCAGCATTTGTTGTTTGGTCTGACTGATATTTGTACAAAGCGATACAGATTTGCGAATAAAGAGTATTCTAGATCTGGGCAAAAAAAGTCGATATAGAATTAATTCGAGTCGATATGGAATTACTAGTGGGGGTTTGACATTGGATCATTGGATGTCGAGGGTGGGGCGCGAAAAACTATTACCCACAATGCAGCGAAGATGATAGGGCCAATAATTTAAATGGCAATGTATCATATCTTTCACACTGATGGAAAATGGAGTTGACTACAATCTAGGAATGTAGGTTGTTAGATTAAGCAAAGATTTAGAAAACTTTGTAGCTGTAGCAGCGATTGTTCAGCCTGGGGCCATGGAGTGCAATGCACATTTCCCTGCACGAGCTGCTCTGCCTGGAAACCACTTGAGATCGGTTACCATCCTGGGAATCGATTGACCAATCAGAGCGCAGGGCTAAATAAATTAATTGCACCTCTGACCAATCAGCGTCGGGGAAACCGCCCCGCAATTATCACGTGAAGTTGGAGTCTGGCGAAAATGGCGAATGATTTTCTATCCTTGATGTTGTTGTTTTACCGACTTTTTCCTCAAAATCTCCACAAACGGAAGGAGAAAGAGCAGAAATTTTGCTCAAAGACGAAAGTATGGACTGATCTACAATAAACTTGTGATTTTCTCAGCGCTTCACGGCCCCTGAAGCGAGCAAAACTGCGCACACAAATGTGGTAGTGAGCCGAGGGCTGTTGTCTGGTGTGTCATTCAATCTGGCCAGGGTTGATTATGTAGGGGGCGACTCCCGGGCCTTTGATCGCTCAGCTCGGCGGCCATAGCTTCGTCCGTGGTTTTGCCAGTACCACAGGCCGCCAAACCGCCCGAATTCAGCCCGATTTCCACATGACCGAGGCAACTCTAGTCCAACATGGCCCATGTAAGTGCTGAATATTACCTCCTCGGTAACATGGTGTCTGTGCCGTGCGCATTTCGGGGTGGATTTTATTTTCGGGGCGCCCCAAATTCCCCGCAATTTCCTGTTCCTTCTGCGCCTAGCCATCCGCCCGAGACGCAGCCAGTTTTCTTCTACATATCCTCTACAAATGTAGGGAAATCTACCCAGACAAGGTAGGCCAGATAGGTGGTCACAAGTGGGACAGATCTGCCCGAGAAAATGGGTCCAATCGGTCGGTAATTCCTCTCGGTGCGGGGTAGCAGATGGGGCCGTCGACAGATTGTGCTTTGTTCGGGGGGGCCCCGTCCTCCCCACCGCAAATTGTATGCATAGTTTGGCGCACAAACATAGCCTGGGCTGGTCAGTTCAGCCCGGAATTCTTCCTGGGCGTTTTTCGGGCAAAAATGAGGTACGATACCGTCCGTTTTGTGGTTTTTCTTCGGTAGGTGTCGCTGATAAAGCGGGGGACGTCTCCTAGGGTGGGAGGGGGGCAGCGTCTGCGTTTGGTGGTTTCATTTCCTGTAAATTCCTCAATTTTGTGCCTATTTTTCCTGTGTGTTTATTAAAGATATCGGGCGATGTTATTAAAAATATGGCATTCAGGTATCCTTAGAAAATATTGAATTCAAATATTGGTGATTTTGTCATCAATTTGGACAACAAATAGGGCTATATTTGTCTGAATTGAGTTGCCAAAATGACCTCTCCTGATATGACATTGTCTAATAATATTCCAAAAATATGCTAGAATTGTGCTCCAAAATGTACAAAAATCGCCGAGCAGAGTCTTCATTTTACGCATTTGTATGTTTTGATTCATAAATTTGACTATACTTTGGAACAGAGGTCAAATTTGGCCTCATTTATCAGAAGTTTTCGCTATTTTTGCCATCAAAACATTCTGTATGAAACCAAAATAGTCCCCATCAGCCAGTCTCTATGTCCCTGGTATGTATCATATGATATCAATGATTAATATGACATTGGCTCCTCTCAACATGAAAAATGGATATGTTGGTTAGAGTCAATATGGTATTTTATGATTGATATTACTATGAAGATGACACCTTCATAAAATGATGTCAGCAGTTTTCATTGCCAAGGTTGCATGTCGGGGTCATATTGTATACCATATAAACATTACGATATATTATTACATTAACGTTACTGGTATTAGGAACAGTTTTTTGTACTCTCCAAGTTAGCAGTTTGGAATTCGGATTCAGTTAAAGTTGTTTACAATTCTGTGTATTGTAAAATTTGTGGGATTTCTAAAATAGTATCATCAGCCTTAACCTTAGTCATTTTATTTATTTGTCATAACAGATGCTATCTTATTCTATAAATAGTGATGATAATTCTCACCTTTGCTTCATCTTAAGAGTTTATTTTTGCCTTTTTTGTCAGGTGTGAATAGTATTTTCATCTTGTGTAATACCCCAGAGTTGTTTTCTGCAGGTAATGTTATACGTCACATAGGTTTAAAGAATTTAATAGTAATAGTAGTAAACTGTGTATTCACATGTTTGTAAATTTAAATTCAAATCCTATGTGCCAAGCAGATGTTGATTCGAGATTATACAGGAAACCCTCCTACAGACATCGTATACTACAACACGTACAAGATAAAAAATCTACATGTATTTCCAAATGAATGAGTGATCACCCAAATTGTCATTTAAAACTATGTTTTATGAGGTGTATTGTTTCTTACCATCATGCCATCAAGAATGGATTGAGCTACTATTGCATTGTATCATCTGTTTTCCAAATGAAATAATTTCTCACCAACTTGTATATACTCGGAGCAATATTAATCCTAAAAAAATATCCAAGCAGATATTTTCATCATCACGACTTGTACATAGGTGGGGTTCAAAAAGTAAGACAATACGTCATTGTTTTGAGATTATAATCTGTAGCAAAAACAACTATGCCCTTTAGCTTGGGATAATACCATGTTAGTATGTAGTGTATTTATATGTACTGTAAACATGTTGACTTGTTGAGTAAAACGTTACGTTTGTTCAGTTTGATCAAGGACTGTTTGATCATGAGACCATACCTGGAAAATTCACAAGGAAATATGTCAAAACTGTTATGTGGAAAGAAAACAAAAATAACCACTGTGGTTCAGGTTTTGAGAGGGGGCCAGTGAACATTAAAATAATAAATGGTGTCACGTTTGCAATGTTTTAGATGTTGCAGGAATGGGGGAGGGGGGCAACAGTGCAGGGTAGCCGCCTGCTTTTTTGCTATTGTATAGTTGCAGTCGGTTTAAAATGTCGATTTCAGAGAAGACTCCTTCTACTTGTAATTTTCTAGATTTTTTAGGGTTGCTTTGGGTTCTCCATGCATTTCTATGCCTTTCTTTGTATTCTGATCATGTATACACAGTGACACTAACACAGTTCCGGGAAAAAAATTGAATTGTAAACACCTGTTCTAGATTTGTATGTTTATGTTATGTACATAGACTCTACCTTTGTTATTTATATGGTTGAATGGTGTCTGAACGTCTGTTTGGTCATTGCCATCTTGTATTTTTTCCTAGGATTTCTGAAACAGCTGTAACTCTATAAGAGTATGAAAGGGAAATTTGATGATTATTTCTCAAGTGTTTGAATGTGACAGCTGTTAGTTAGCTTTTTGCAAGTAAGATGCTTCAGATGGGATCTAAATAGTCTTGAAGTTAGTTGAAAAACAAAAGGCTTTCTGCCAGGATACTGCCCAAAAGGTCATGTTTATCATTACTTAGAACCTACAAGCACATGTACATTCACTTTTTTTGCTTTGTTCTCTTAATTAAGACCAATTATACATAACATGAAAGTGTACATGATGTGTTTTAGTAAGACTAATAGAGCAAATTATTTTCTATATCTATTTCTCTACTTCTACCAGCCAGACTGTTATTGTTGTGTCATTGACCTGAGCCCAGAGGATTACATGTTGATGAATGTAGTTACTTTCATCTCTGAATTGGTCTTCTGGCCAGATGGGTTGTTTGTGGTCTGCTCTACCTTGACCTTAGAAGGACCCGATTACACATGGGCAAAGAACTGACTATGAAAGCTGCGCACGTAAAATTTTCCTGTGTATAAATCGGCCTGTTTTGAAGTCCAATGTACTAGTACGTCAAGAACATATCAGATTGTTTGCCTTGAGGTAAGGTACAATCCAAATGTACTAAAATACCTTCTTGATTTACGTCAAAGCAGGCCGATTTACGTGCACAGCCTGCAGTTTTCGTCCATGCTGCACCTCAGGTTTTGCTTGAGTATAAGTCGGGTCAAGGTCTTGTTTTGAAGTGTAGTTCACTGGTGAGAACAGTAGGGAAAACTCATAACTGCTTCATGTCATCTGTTCTAGTGACCACGCAAGGGACTCATGAAGAAAATGGTCACCAAGTATAGATAGGATTCTTCATGCTTGGGTCTAGCCACCCTCGCATGGGAAAGATACCATCAAACTTCAAAGGGTCCTCCTAAAAGTGGCCACAATAGCCAGGTGGTACAATTTTACCTGCACTTACCCGCATATGCAGGTGGTATTTCGAGCCCTGGATATTGATCACCATGTATATCCAGTAGTATTTCAATTACTTTTCACAGTATTGCATCTGTCTTTCTTCCACATTTCTGTGCCCTAGTGACCCACACACAAACCACTTTCTATTTAAGTAACTCCCTCCCTTTTGAGGCTCCTGATGATACCACAAGATAATACTAAGTAGATGTACTATATAATTATGTCGTACATCTCAAACGTATTGAAAGTTTAATGGGTACAGTACAATGATCATTTTATAGGTCAATAGTCAGGACTCAAAGAACCACCTGCACATGCAGGTTAGTGCAGGTAAAATTACTGTGCAGGTATTTTTGATGTCTACCTGCAGTCCTGCACCTAACCTGTACCAGTCCATATACTGGGTTTATGTATACATGTAGGTGTATATTGGTTATTATTCGCTGCATTGACAGTTACCACCTATGAAGTATAAAGGAAATAATTGTTTTTATTTTATTTTATTCACATGGATTTTTGAGCATTGGATAGGAAGCACTTGTTGTGCTTATGTAAATCCGCTGCTCATAAAACATAATACAAATGTAAACATAAAGATGACATAAAGTATAGCATTAACATAAAATGAAAGTGGCTGGCGCACCAATACCTGGCATAACATTATTGAGATTGGTCAAATCTTCCAGAGTGGTGGATATAGTTAAACACAATATCAAAGATACGGCAGTTGGTAGGGTAAGGGAGGCTGGGGCTACCTGTAAGAAGTAAAGTACATAATGTGGCGTCATTTACGTTGAGTGGGTCGGAAGGAAGTATGTTTTCAAGATGAAGGCAAGATATGGATAACAACATTTTGGTCCTTTCAGTATTATAACATTTGCAGTGTAATAAATAGTGTTCTGGTGTCTCGTTTGGATGCCCACATTTGCACTCGGGACTACTGATACAGCGATGCTGGAATAGGTGGTAGTTCAGCTGGCTGAAACCAAGCCTGAGTCTGGTAAGGTGAGTCACATGGTGTCCGTGGCCGTGAGAGTAGTGGGGATGTCTGGGCATGCTATCAAAGCAAGACTCTAATTCATTTTTGAATGCACGAATGGATGGGGATTCTTTGGCGGTCTGGGGTAACTTGTTCCAAGAGAAAACAGCAGAAGGCAAGAAAGATTTTTTGTACTTTTCAGTTCTGATGGTAAGAGGGAGATAATTCTGGTCAGTACGCAGGCCATAAGGGGTGGAATCACGGATAAGTGGGGGAACCAAGTCTTGTAGATTTTTGGGAACTAAGCCATTGGCCATTTTATAAAAGTGAACAAGTTTGATAATTGTTAAGGTTTCTGAACAGTTTTACTAAAATATGATATACTTCCTAAATTCTGAGTGGTGCAGGTAAATTTGTCTGGTGCAGGTAATTTTGAGCCCTGATAGTAAAGTACAAAAATGTAGTAGTAACTGTTAATGAATTTGGCATGACATGAAGCTAATAGGTGTCCATTGATCTATTTTGCATGTTTTATAATACAACAATGAAATCAGTGGTCAAGAACTTACTACATGAAGCACAATGTTTAATGGCATCTTTCAGTCCACATCAAATTTTATTCAGCAAAAGTTTTGGATAAGCTCAAGAAATATGCAGTCCACAATTTCTAATTCTATCATAATGGAAGGAAAGGGATGGGCTCCACCTTCCAATACCATTGCCAACTTTTACCTACCCTACCTGACTTGAATTGTCTATTACAAATGTAGGTGAAATTTTCCACTTATTTCACAGTCAGTACCATAGGTTGATGCATGTAGTACCTGGAGCTTGTCCAAGCCCACGAGTGTTGGCATCCTGCTATTACCTTTGTGTTAACTGATGTCAAGGTTGCTGAGTGCAGTTACATCTACAAGGCCATTAAGACCTAACCAAGAAGGTGCATTTGGGAAAAGCATGTTGGCATGGCACTCTTCCAAGACATTCCAGGTACATGTAGCTGTGTGAATGTATGTTGATGGTTAAAGTTGTTGTGCCTATTATACTATTAACCTTTTCTCTACTGAAATAGCCTTTTGGCATCAATGATGTTTTGATTTTTCCAGGTTTGGATTAGTTAACACCTTAAAAACCATGCCATTTTGCTTCTGCAAGAAGTTTAGAATTTTGATCTTTGTATATTCATCTGACTGGCTTTTTTTCCAAAAGTCAAGCACCTCTGTTATCCGATTGTTTTGTCCTGGAAAAAAATGTACACTTGTTCACATGTTCACAGATAAAGGGCTAAACTGTTAATCCCAACCAGTGATGTTAGTATGAGTAGTGCCAATGTCCTCACCAAAACAGCTGGATTGTGATTTTTGCTTCCAACATTTCTAATGCTTTTCTGTCATGTCTGTAGTTGTTTGTACTACACTAGTAGCAGCTGACATTTGAATTTTGATCTTAGGGAGCAGGTGTAACTGACAGCCTTGAGGTCCAAACAGTTTGGTACATGTATTTGCACATGCTTTGGTGCACGTATTCCCAGGCCTTGTCAAGTTATGGTCTGTTTTGAGGTACAAGTACTTGCTATGTTGGTCGTGGCATTGGCTATAGGTTCAGCTTGTAGGCTTTTATTAGGATATAGTCATAGGTTTTTAATAGCGTACTATATTTTGGTATCAAATTTGCTGTGCTTAGTTCAGAATTAAAAATCCAAGGCAAATTTGGAGCTAAAAGTAAAAGGCTACATCGGTAGGGAGATTACAGATTTAAAAAAGATTTTAAATTAAAGCTTTACACCACTTCAACATCTATAAGGGGTGATCAGGAACATTTCTATACTTCCTGATCCCCCTTTTATAACACTTCTTCTGCTAACTCGTGGGGAAGTCATAACAAATTTTGTTGCATAAATGAGTCCACTTGTCCATGACACGCTTTTAAATATTCTTCTTCCCAGCGCATTTCCTCATTTCCCAAACGTGTTCATGCAAAGAAATCTTTTGTCCTGAGTCAGAAAGCGTTCAGGCCAAGCTCCACACCTTATGTATACATCACCAGTGCTAGGCCCACAATGGTACGACCTATCCATATATTATAGCTGGGTATAGAACTAACTGCTATTTCGGAATATCCAAGCAGATGTTAGGTGAAAAATAATGATGTATTCCTACTGAATGGTAGCAGCCATTGTTTGAGACAATCTTCTACAGGCTGGTCAGAAACCCCAATATCTGCTTGGAGATGATAACTCTCTTTGCTGTGTTGCTTGGATATTTGGATACTCCAAGGAGCCATAGAACGTCCTTGGATACTCCCATGTACAGAGGTATTGTTTTCAATCTGTATGTTTGCTTGTGCACCCATAGTTGTATCAGGAGAGTAGAGTGACATTAGTGAAAGTCGAATGATCCCTAATGATATGCTTGAACTCCATACATCTAATGGAAAATAATAATTTTCCAGATATCATTGTCTATTCACATGTTTCAGAAGCATCAGTAGGAACACCTTATGCACAAGTATGTTCATTATGCACAAGTATGTACAGTTTTTGTCAAGTTTTGTCATTTGAAGTCACCAAGGCTTGAGAAAGAGAAACTAATTTACTGTAGACATGGTAGATGAGGGCCCGGATATTTAACTATACCCCCTAGGAAAGATCGTTTACAGTAAATCTTGAAAACTCTGCAGTGTTTTTTTTTATTTGTCACAGTGACTTCTCAATCCTCATGTGTTTCCATTGTATCAAAACTACATTTGGTTCAATTGGAAACTTTAAATCCAGATTGAAACTAACAAAGCAAGCACTAGTAGCTCCTTTCAGCTGGGCCATGAAATCGCTGCATAAATAACTGAACCTACAGTATCTGGGTCAACAAACCCCACGGGACACCCCAGGTCCCTGGAACAGGTGCAAGGGTGGGGCCTGTTGCTATGGTGACAGGTGCACATGGCTCAGTAAGTCTGTAACTAGCACAGTAGTTTCACTTAGAATCATTCCAACTAATACTTGATAACGCTAACCTTTTGTCTTAAAAATGTGTTTTGATTTTAGATTCTGTAGGTTTCCCATGCAGATTTCTGACTTTGTTTTATCTTTTCTACAGTGATCAGTGAGAGATACACTGATATGTATCTGAATTTTAGTTGCTGGTTGTTACATCATGCATATAACATACACTGTAGGTATCACATATAGCAGTAGACCATTTTATTACTCCGTGAAGGAGGTCAGGACCTCCGGACGGAGTGTTGTAATCGGCTGATTTTTCATGTTCGCAGTCAAAACACTGGGTTCTCTTTGTGTAATCGGCACGCAATTTTATACGCCGTCTGCGGGCATGCCCGTGTTGATGCACGAATGTGTGTTTTTGCCGTTGCTGCTTTCGCGGTCAATGTAATATCGCAGACGCACCCCTACAATTACGAGGCGAATTGGAATGGTCCAGAAAAACGCGTTGTTTGGAATAGCAGTGGGGTTCAAAAAAGTTCATGCAGATACGGGGTGGTTTTTATAAGTGGTTCCAGATGTTTTTGCCCATGGTTAAGAGATGCCAAGTTTTTTGGAAGATGTTCGCAGCCAAAACGCATTCCCCCGTACGTCGCATTTCTGTGTAATTTCGCATGTGGTGTTGCATTATGTCCGGGATGATGCACGTCTTTTTATTTTTACCGTAGCTGTTTTGATATTGGAGTAAATGCTTATTTTCGAAACATCCCCATTTCTTTGAAATGGTTTCGTCCGTTTATGCAACTGTTACTGCGCTAATGACGACCAGTCGCGCTGTCCTGATACACCGCGAATGTGCGAGTGTTCCCTGTAGACAGTCCCGGGAGTCATTTTTTTCGCACATTCCAGGAGCCAAACCAAAATACGTTCATGAACCGAGTCCAAAAAACCGAAACGTGAAAATCGGATGATCGGACCTGATGTACATTTCTCTTTCTATAGATTGTACACACAATACACACATCTTTAGATAATCTGGCCATGGCAGGTTAAAAAAGTAACCCTGAATCATACTAGATTAGCGTAAATGTATGTTAATGCGTTCAAAACAAGAAAAATTTGTTTCCGGGTATTAATCTCTTGAATCACGGCGCTGAATATTGACGCAAAAATATTTCGGGCATCGCGCGCCCTTCCTGCGTCACGTGTAGGCATCTCGCATCTCTGATTGGTTGTTGCGTCTTAAGATGACTGAGCCGACGCGCGTTTAAACAATTTTTCTTTGTTCGATTTATCACACTTCACAGAGAATTGTCGCCAATGGCTACTTCTTTTTGTTGCAATATATAATACTTCACGGAGAATTGTCGCCTATGGCTTCTTGTTGTACATTGATTTTGAGTATCACAAAGGATATTTGGAGGTATGGTAACCAAGATATTTTGACTGCTCTTTTTTGTTCTCATGATAAGAAAAGCAGCTTTAAGCTACACGCTACCTTGGTGATTACAGCATGAATTATTGTACAGATAAAACTGAAATTGCTCCCAAATAACGTCTTATGCGTTATTTGCTTTGAACTGATCTAAGGCCTCACCAATTCAATTTGTTGGTTCTTGGATTAAAAAAAAAATGATTGACTGGAAAAACCAAACGAAAACAAAAGACCAGGACCAGGTTGATGCCTTGGTGGACTTTTTATGTTGTAAAGTACAGTCAAAAGTCAAATTTTCCTCCTAGCCCTCTGGTTTTATGATGTCCACTTACTGTAGTTTGAACTTAAAATGTCTAAAAACCAAGGAAATAAATTGGTGTGGCCTGAAAGCTAGTTTAAATCTGTATTGATTTCCAGCCTTATCAGATGTTTTTTGCTTTAGTTACACATACTCCCATGAAGAATGCATGGAACGCACGTATACATGCATGTAGGAGATAGCATGCATGCCTCATGATGTCATTGTCAGCTCTCTGAGCTAACATTTTAAATAAGATATTTTCTTTGGTTGGTTTTGAAAGAAAAATATGTTCACACCTATATAACAGGGAAGAAGGTTGTATGGGAGAAATCATGATAAGGTTTGGTTTGGGTAGATAAGAGTCAAGTATGTAAATAAAGTCTCTGGGCATATGGCAAACATGTGGAAGGAAAGCAACCACATGATCAGTTACTGTAACTTCATTTATTTCTGCAGGGACTTATTTTGAGAGATTGGGAAAGGATGTTTTCAAGATCAAAAAGCAAAATTCGCTGTTGAAACAATTCTAGTAAATTACTAATACGTTGGAAATGCATATTCGTGGTGTCAAGAATTGATGACGTCTCGACCGCAAAAATTAAACAATAAAAACACTACTAATATTTCAAGGTCTACAGTGCATGACTAGCCGACAATACCCTCACAGTTTATAAAATACTAACAGTTCAAACTCAGCTCATTTCAGGCCAAAAGAAATAAATTGAGTTTTTGTTATGACCGTACTTCCTATTTGGAGACTAAACACTTTCTCTTGTCATTTGTTATTCTTTTGTCTTGTCTCTATTGCTTTTTCCTCCAACCAGTAACCTTCTCCCTGCTAACCCCATAATTTGATGCCAAACGACTACCTTAGCATGCTAAAGGTTAAAATGTAAAGGGAAGACAAGCCCTTTTCAGCATAATTGTTCATTCCCACGTATGTTAACATTGGACCATGTATAATTTATGACATTTTACGATACCACGCCCATATTGGTATAGTGTTATGTGGTGCCATTGTGTACCACAGTCACATGGTGAAAGAAAGGGCTTGTCTTGGCTTGGGACAGAAAAGTATGGGCCTGTTGAGTGTTTATGGAACTTTTGAAGTCTTTGGTGGCAGCGAGTTCACCTCTATGGTACTTTTAGGATAAAGATGACTTTTTGAACACCTCAATCCTTGGTTAATAACTCCAGTACTTGTTGGCATGACAGTTTCTTGTTCTTTTCTGAGCTGGTATTAGGTAATTGGTAGTAAGTAGGTACATCCACCTACACATGTATTCCAGCTATATATACTCTATATATATATATATACCTAGCTATATATATATATACCAACTACATGTATCCCCCTTTTTGGCTAACTTTGACTGTTTTTTAACTACAGTGTTAGTCTTGTGAAGACTACATTTGTACCTACATGTATAATGTTTATAACTTTATGTACATGCACATGAACATGTAGGGTAAGACTACATGTACATGTACTTAAAACATCCCATTTCAATTCAGGAGCCATCCACAATGATGGAGTGACCATTGCGAGCGTCCATTCAAGTGAATCCGTACTGTGTAACCCAGTAAAAATCAATGGACAGAGAAAGAGCGAACATTGCCCTCTCAAACGACACGATCCTCCTTTCCTAACGTGGATGGAATTTTTTGTACCCATACAAACTTGCCTGTTCAGTTCATCAATATGCAATATGCATCATCTAGAAATTTTGTCACGAAAACATTGCTGGTTAAATATACTAGTACCCTAACCTTAGGTTTTGCAGATGGTACCGGTTAGGGGTATTTCATGCTACCAAGCAGTTTAGCCAACATTGCGTTTAATAAAAAAGCTCCTCGGCCACACAATTGCATGTACCAAGTATCAAATGGTCAACTTTAGTGCCCAGCATTTTACGATGATACATGGTATAGCACGAATGCTTGAACACGAGATACTACCAATGATGATGATGATAGATTATGTATAGCAACTACTGACTAAATTTAATCTACACCAAGCCATATATTTCTGTATATTAAAAGGAAATTTAGGTCAACATAAATGGGGATTGTACATTTGTACATGGCAAATGCTAGATGCAAACAGAGAATTTATTTTGCAGACACAACTCATAGTTATATCAATACATACTAGCATACATACAATACATTTCTACAAATCTGATGAAATTGTTTTCAGAAGGGTTCATACTATTTATGCCCCAAAATTTGATTTGTCATTCATGTTTCTGGGTGAGACTGAGAATTTATTGATGTCCCTTGTACTTGTAGATACTGATTTATGTTCTTTACTGTATCTTACCTGTACAGTGAGGCAGAGCTGATATATTTCCTGTTCCCTTAATTATGGCAGGTTAGCAAATATTATCAGATTTTCTAAAAAAATATGTTCTCAGTAATCATTAAGCAGATGTATTGGTTGAGCTTGTTCTCTGGGTCTCTTGTGGCCTTTTCTATGTTTTTATCTCTAGTGTTCCATATTTTTTTTGGGGGGGGGGGATTGGAGTGAGACCAGTAGAGAGAAACTAAACTAAAAGAAGCCTATCTGAGCTTGAAGATTACACTTACTGTGTGTAAAAGATTATCTTGGAAGTACGTCTGTGTTGGTAGTAATCATAGTACAATGTTAAACTTTATCCCAACACAAAGAGTGCACAGGAATGTGTTGAAATAAAGTTTAACATTATATTATGTGCATAACAGAGTTATACTGAAACAGAAGATTGGTTAAGCTCTAACATAGGCCTCACAAATTTAATCAATTGGAATTTGAATGTTGGATTTCCCTGCTTCATTTTTTTCTCATTTTCCAAAAAAAAGTATATTCAAAATGCACATTCGTGTACATTTGTATCTTGGTCCCCATCTAAAAAAAGTCCTTGTCATCCCAACTTTGTTACAGTTTTCCATCTATCTTCAAATGCAGAGGTTTGATTAAAAGTTCAAAATTCATTGTTTTGATGATGAAGCAGCCTGATATGTTGACTTCATGGTTCCTATAGGCTATAGTAACACTTGGGGCTATCATAGGATGATTTTTTCCCTGTTGCTTCACATTTTTTCTAAAAAAATCAGGGAACCAACAAATCAAATTGATGTGGCCTTAGACTCTAACTTGGAGTAGAATGAATTAAAATCTTTTGATAGTACGGCATGCTTGGGTGTGGTAAAAACGGGGCATAGCCGCTGCGACTTGGAGCGCATCACTTTGTATGTGATCAATAATGCGATAGCTGAGGAAATCTCAGGTCAGGTGTGTTCATTGCTCCGTGGCCGTAGATCGCTGGGCATGCTTCATCACACTCCAGTTTAGATGAATGCTGGGGGATCATCCAAAAACTGTTCTTGTTTTCGTGACGAACTATTTTTTTTGTCAGGTAACTGTTAGTGTAGGTCAGTATTCTAGCAACCCTGAAATGTTTTTGTGTCATCTCAATTTTGTTTGACCATGTAAAACCATGTCAAGTGCTGCTAGTGTTGCAACAATTCTAGAGGGTCTGGGGGCTGGGGCATGGTCCCTTGTGAAAATTTTAAATCTTGACCATCTGAAATGCTTTTTCCTGCATTTTTGGGGCAAATTTTCCTGATAGACTAAGCTTAGTTTAATGACATATCTTTCTATATCTTTCCACGCCGATTTTTCCCTGTCAAACATGACGGATCGGGCAAAATTTTTGTCCATCACGAGAGGCAAAATTCATTTAAGTGACAGAAAGATTGACACTAGCTAGAACACTGTTGTACCTGCGTAAATTCTGTTAGTCCAATGCTACTCGACAGAAAAGTTGGCTGGCCATTTTTCCACCCCACGTCTACTTGGAGATTGGTGTGCAACAGTGTGCATACATGTTTACCCAAGCTGAGTTATCTAGTGTTGATACAGTTAGTGAGGTCAAACTTCCTCTTATTGGCTTGTACGGCTAGTAACAGTCTATATTTACAATCCTTTTAGGCGAGCCTGCCTGTGTAGGAAAGCTATTTTGATTCACCGTAATGCTTTTTTATCCCTGTAATTTGTAGTGAGATGGACACATTTCGCGTAATGGACACTTGCTGAATTTATTGTAAAGTGCTGTGAGAAACTATCCTATGCAGGCCCTATTATACATGTAGATTATTTTAGACCAGGTACCTCTAGGAAGTCAAGCCAACTGTACTGGGGGTAACTAATGATTAGTTACCACCTGTATACAGTATAGTGACCTCTAGACTGCCTAGAGGTACCTGGTCTCCAGGCTAGGGGCACCTGGTAAGGCCAAGGGGAACTTTCTATAGAAAAGTTACAATTTCACTTCTGACCCGTAGTTCTGCTTCCTCTTAGTCTTACATTTTTACCAGAACACATCACTTATTTTTAGGCCTTGTATAAGTTTCTTATACGTTGTACCTTGACGAAACTTATTTGGGAAAGCTATTTCATTGTATTTCTTGAATTTCGTATGACCCAGTCCATCAGTGGCCTGCCTTTTCATTGCTTAAGCCAGTGTTCGAAACAACCATTTGCATTTTGCAGAGAGATTTGCAATATTATTGCGGAAGATTTTGAAATTTTGCTTTATTACATTGGGAAGGTTGTACTCAACTTGTAGTATGGACGCTTGCGTATTTGCAGGAAGTGTTTTCAAATTGCAGAACAAAATTTTGACTCACCTGCAATATTGCAGAACATTGAACAAAAAGTATTTCTAACTCTGCTTTAGCCTTTCAGAGAAAATCTGAATACATGTAGTTAAGTATGAGCACAAACCCACCCTATCCAACCTATTTTCATATGTTTTAATATAGGCTATGTCCCCACTTGACATTTGACCATATTTGGTTAAGGCATTAAAGAGCTTTTTTCTCTTGATATGCATCATGATGACCAGGTAACGTCACATACATTTCATTTCCTGTTTACACAATTTCTCCACCACAGTTTCTTGGAAAACATGCGTGCAATCCTATACTGAACGTGAGCTTGTTTGGTGGTTAAAGCCCTGGATACTTGTCTGTTTTGTAAGTAACTGAACAGGTTCCATATTTGATGGATGGCTTGGATTAAGGCCATTTTCACTCGAACCAAATCCCTGGACCCTGATATGACCAAGCTTTATTAGTTTGAACACAGGCTCTGGAGTTAAGAAGGCTGGTAAAAGTGGCGCCATTTACTGTGGGGATCAGGGCACAGAATCATGATTGAACAGTTGTGGCTGGTTAAATGGCAAGGAAACAAAAGACCCAAGCAAGCCATTTGGTGTTAAGCTCTGATAGAAACCTTTGCCAGTATATTCTGGTAACGGCTTGGTGGAATATACATGTATACACACATCCGTCTTATATGCTGATACAAATCTTTACCCTTTCTAAATTTTTTTTTGCAAAATAACGTGAGTCATAGGATTTGACCTGCTTTACTTTAGAATTTATCCGTGACAAGGTAATAAGTATAAACATAATGTAAAAATAGGTACAATTATTTTGACCCCGATGTAGAAATGATGCATGTTTACATAAACCGGGTTACCCAGAAGTGAAATCAGTGCAGTGGGTCAATGCACAGATATTTGTGGCCATAAAAGGTCGTAATTTCCCGCCAGAAGCCTCTTTTACGACCAGGTTGGGTTATTTGAAGTGCTGTGTTATAGGGGGTATGCAAGGTCAACCAGGGCTAGAAATACTGGGTGCTTATGCAAACTGCACAAACTTGAGTGTGTCTCATGTAGGCTGTTTTAAATTTAGTACCCAGGCCAACCATAGATGTCAGAAATATGAGATAATTGCAGAAATATGTTGAAAGGTGGAAGCAAGGACGTTCTATGTAATAGAACGTCCTTGCTGGAAGTAAATTACAATTGCACGAATATTTTCTTAAATAGAATATTTCAATATTGCTGGTGCAAAAATGTCACATAATGCCCCTTATAACAACTTGTTTCCTCCTGTTCTCCAGCATCCAATCGTAATGAGGCCCCAGCCACGAGCATGTACCAGGGAAAACACATCCATTACTCGGAGGTAGACAACAAGCCGCTGTGTTCCTATAGCCCCAAACTCTGTAAGCAGCGCAGGCTCAACGGCTACGCCTTTTGTATCCGCCATGTTTTGGAGGACCGCTCGGCGCCCTTCAAGCAGTGCGAGTTCGTGGCCAAGTACAACAACCAGCGCTGCACCAACCCCATTCCTAAGAGTCAGGACAGAAAGTAAGTTACTAGGTGACCAGTAAACTAACCAGTTAATCCTTTAACCTACATAGCCCTCTTCAAACCATGCTCCCAAGAACTAGGACAGAAAGTAGGTTATGTTTTTGCTAGATACCAATGAACTAACCAGTTAACTAGTTAACTGCATAGATCTCTCAAAGTAGGTTATGTTTTTGGTAGTTACCAATGATTTAATCAGTTAACTAAATGATGTCAAGTTTGTTTATTGTGTCTCTGTTCTTCCAGCTACTGTAACAGCCACTTACAAGTAATGGGGCTGGCTCCCAAGAAGGAACGGAGGAAAACCTCGAAAGAGAAGGTGAAAAAGGAGTCGGACAATCTGCTGCACGTGGGAAACTTCCCCGCGTGGGACCCTGTCATGCCTCCGGTTCCACCAATCACCATCAAGCAGGAGCCTCCGGACGAACCCGTGTTTCGCAAACCGGACCCGCCCGCCAAGGGGAAGTCCGTCAAGTCGCGGCTGCACAACAAAATCACTCAGAATAGACTGAAGAAGGAGGACCTGAACTGTCATCAGCTCCCGAGCTTCTCAAGTTCACACATGGCTGTACCGCCCCCCTCCCCACACCTCTCCCTTCACCCATTCCACACCAGTATGATGCCTTTCCACTCCTCACTACCCCCCTCCCCCATGTCATACCCCCTCCCCCCACCGTATATCCCCCCCACTGTGCCTTTCATGGCCACGCGGCCCAGGAAACCCACAAAATGTGTACGGAAGTACCTCCACGAGGCGCGGAGGTCAGAGGTCAGGAGACTGATGAAGTTGTTGCAATGCAGAGAAGAAGCGAGGGTAGACTTGTTTTCATGTAAGTATTAGGTCAACAACCTCAGCTTTTGTTCTCTAGTTGTTTAGATTTACCATAATAGAAACCACCTCTAAAGTGTTGACAGCCACTCCAAAGAGTATATAAATATAGGATACTGCACCCAAGGTGCTAGCCCTCCTACTGGTTGGGTCACCAGAAGGCCGGAAAGAGATTTGACTGACAGGACATCTGGGACTGAGGGTGATGCGGAATACGCCATATTGTATTTTATTCATGTTATAGTACTCATACCCACTCTAGAAAAACACACATTTCAATGCAAAATGTGTCAAAATACTGTGGAACTATGAAAGCCCATGTAATAACCATTTAGAACCCAGTGTGATACCAGTAGTTACTAGTATCACACGTGCCTGAACAGCAGTATCAAACGTTATTGCGTCCCAGTTATGACATAAAAAATGTACAGCACTACCGTAGTACATTTGTACATACAGGTACATGTAGTTTAGTATGACAAAGGTATAATGTTTTCCGCTACAGTGATAGAGTCATCAGACAGCGAGGACGAGTCACATGACTCGTTACCATGGCAACATTCCTGGTTCTCAGATGATTCTGAGGAAGAAGACTCGTCAGAGTGAGTGTTGTCAATTTTTCTTTAGCACATCCATTCTGTTTAGGTTAATTATTCCATTTTCTGTTTCGTTCGATTGTTATATTTGCTTTCTGTATTGTTTTTGTTTTATAGCAAATAAAAATAAACAAATAAAAAGTAAGCTACCTGAATATAAGAGTTGCAGTTTTCCTACTAAAAATTTGAAGTAGTGCACTGAATCATTGTAGAAGAAGGTGAGATTGGTCTCAGTTTAGGAAGCTTACTGGAATATTGTCTGTCTCAGCTTTGTACAGATCGGTTTGTGAAGTATGCCCTTGTTTTGTCCGTTCCAGTTCCGTCGACGCCTCCCCGGTGAGACCGCGGGACAAGCGGTTAGTCACGGTGCACCGCGGCCTGTGCAGGAAGTACGCCCAGCTCCTCCAGTCCCTCAGGAGAAGTGCAGACAAACAGGCACTCAACCAGCAGGAGTCGCGGGCAGTCCTGGGGTCCTACGGCTCGGACAGGAGAGAAACTGTGGAAGTGCTGAGAGAAGAGAGCAGACACAGAGACAGTGTGGCTGTCAGACACAGGTATGTGTACATATATGTCTATGTCCTGGTTAATCTACAAGGACGTTGGTGGATCCCTGTTACTATGGTTCTTGTTCTTGAGAAGATACTGTGCGACACCTCAGTTGGGGTAATTATAAGATACATGGGGAGTGCGCAGTGTCGTTATTGTGTCGAATTTGGGTTGGAGTGTTGTGATTGGCACGGTGCAGGCATAAGATGAGTTTTGACCGGTAGGGCTACCTTATGTTGCCTTGCTTTATGTACTATTGTGAGTCTGCTAGCTATTCTTCTATTTCGTTGGTAACATGTTCTGTCTTCCCTCTCAGCCACAGACCCAGTGTGAGAAGAAGAGACGTGGGTGTATCCAGGGTGTGTACCGGGGACTGGGAGGGACAGAAGTGTACCAGGAGAGCCCTCCCTCTCACAAGATTCTGTGTGCAACGTATCCTTTCAAGGCATTATCCTCCATTCTTGTTCCCTTACTGTTGTTTATAGCCCTGGCATTTGCTATCAACATCAATGTATTAAACTTTAGCACACTGAAGTAGCTGTTTGGCCACCAATTCTGTATTAAATGGTTCGGGAAGCCAGGAGAAGGTTAAAGGCTGTATGTTTGTAGGTTTGCAACTTTTGGCATTTTGTAGCCAAGTTGCAGTTCAAATGTCACTGAGCCTTCTCTTTAAACGGGTGTAATTTTTGGTAGGTACATGTACAATGTAGTTTGCAAGCTGGGGAAGACAAAAATGATCCTTAGACATAAGTACATCTCGGATAAAACACATTAAAATGAATGCTCCTTAACGGAAACCATTAGATGTGGGAGCTAACCCTGATCAGCTGCTATACCAGAGGTGCACGGCCAGGTTCTCAGATGGACGGCAGTGCAGCACCACGGTGTTTGACATCGCACACGAGAGACCGCTCTGTCTGGAACACGCCAGGAAAAGGGTAGGCTCTCGTAGTATGTCTGGTTACAGTCAATGTCTACGGTATTACTAATGTGTAGTGACTTCTCTACCTCCAAATTATGACACTGTGATACATTTCCTTTCCTTTATGTGATATCAATGTACATCAACAAACGTCAACTGGTTGAAAAATTCCTTTCCTCTCCTAGCGCAAAATTAAGTACCTGCAAAATAAATTAATCTACAGTATGAAAGTATGTACACTGAACTGAAGTATGTATCTCATTCAATGTGCCTCCTGTGGGCTCATTTAGTACCAACCATAAATGTCAGAAATTTGAGATAATTGCACAAGTATGACGAAAAGTGGTAGTAAATAACAATCACACAGAGATATTTTTGATTAAAATATTTCAATTCTTGGTGCAATAATGTTACATAATCTTCTATGATCGGAGAGGCACGTGCACTGCACTTTCTGTATGTTCTGCTAGAGGGGGTTAAGTCTCCAATCTCTTGAAATGTTTGTATTGTACAGTGGTGGAAGGCTTCACTAAACTTATATCAGCCATTTCCCTTCCCTCCCCAGGAGCTTTCACAGAAGAGAGAAGCAGACAGAAAAGCGGCCGCTGCCCTTGCCGCCCAGCATGGGCCTCCCCCGAAGAAGCCGCGGAAGAAGAGCAAGTCGTCACACTCCCGTTCCTCCAAGAAGAGCAAAAGTAAAAAGAAAAGGAACAGTCGGCCGCAGAAACCCATCCCTCCAGCCAAGCCTGTGGGGAACAACGACATCTCGCTTAGTCTGGGGATCGACACTTCTGCACTCAGGTACGTAAACCATATAACAAACCAAAACACCATCCTAGTCACTGTTTGCAAACTGGGGCTTGAAATCCTTTTTTCATTGAAAATTACCTGCATCAGACAAATTTTACCTGCATCACTCAGAATTTAGGAAGTATGGATCATACAAAAAGCTGTTTAGAAACACTTGCCATTTATTTCCTTTATATTTCACTTGTTCTCCTTCTTGCAAAGTGCCTGATTTGCCCATCTTTGTTACAAGTAAACAATGTCCTTGGAAAAGAGACATTCACATGTATTTTTCAACAAGCTTTACAACAAGTGCAACTTAAGTCAGTACTTGATTGTAAACATTACATACTACTGTATTATCTGATGCCAAAGGGATCACATTACACATGTGTTGATGCGTGATTGTGCAGGTTGAGTTCACAGTGTCATCATGTTGTGTTCTCTTTTGCAGCCCTGCCCCAGAGGGCATTGACCCCGATGACATCACAGAGGACCTACAGGAACTGGACGGTCATGACATTGAAAAGTCCTTGGAGCTTGATATCGACGACACGGACCTGAATATCGATAACGTCCAGTCGGCGCTGGAAGGGACGCATCACGCACCAGGGTTGTTAGAGTCACATGACTTTGCCGATGTCCTCCCGAAGCTGCCGGAGGACTTGGAAGGTTTCGACTTCTTCACAGGTGGGAAACACTGATTTTTTTCGGTGGCTTACATTATTTTCTCTTTAACCCGAGCATTAATAACCTTGCCAGTAGTAACACTCTAATGTGGCAATTTAAATGTACAAGATTTAGTCCTTGTTAAAACTGCAATAGTTACTTCAAACAAGTTTGACTGTCACTATATAAAAACTGCTCGTCAGAAGTTAGTAGAATATTCATCAATCAGTGACTGTTTTTGAAAGGTAGAAACACTACTACTAATTGTTAATCTTGTGTGACTGATGAACCTCTTCAACGATGCTTGTCAGAAAAAAACTGCAACTGTTTGTTGTTTGTGCAGGTAAGAACGGGGAGTTTGTGCCCACACGAGAGGAGGCTGAGGAGCTGGAGCGAGCCTTGGAGGCCGCCAACGACGTGGTGAAGAAACTCCAGTCCAACAACGAGCTGCCCAGCCTTATCATGCAGGCAGACGGGCAGGACAATCACATGACTGGTCACATGATCAGTCAGGGCAGCGGACTGATGGATCATGGGAGTTTGTCCCAGTCTACTCCCGCCATTGGATGTGGGGTCGCTCATGAACAATGACCTTGGGAATAGCGACCTCCACATACGGGACAGCGGTCTGAACTCGTTTGACCTTGAGAACCCTGTTTCTCTTGCGCTGGTTTCGCCCAGCCTCAACACCAATCAGGGCATGTTTCAGCAGGGGCAGCTCAACAACGGAGTGCCGTCTCCGAACGACGCCTCCCGCCGCGGGCAGGTAGACAATCAGTCGCCGATCATGATGAGCCATATTCCCACGTCCTCGCAGGGCAGTCCCTACAACAACGACCAAAGACTTCTGGGTAATAATGGTCACTATGGTAACGACCTGGCCTCTCTCCCCACCAGTACGGAGGTCGGGACACAGAGACCTCCGTGGAGCTCTCTCACGCCGAGCGAACGTAACATGCTCCTGGGCGCCGCGGGGCAGCAGATCCTGAACACCGCGGTCGGGCAGCAGCTGGTCAACGCCGGGATGTTCTCCCTGCCCGTGTCATCGCAGGGAATCGGCTCCAAGTACCCGACCTCCGTGACCTTGGGACCAACGGCCGACCCCATGATGCTGAAGCAGCAGCTGGAAGGCGAGCGGCTGCCGGAGCACCTGTACTCACAGCTGCAGCAGGCGCTGAACATGAACATGAACATGGCTCACAACAACACTGAGAAAAACACAGAGTCGGGAGACGCCATCCTCAACAACTATTCCTCCTCGGGGGTGACTTTTCCTGCCAATGGACAATAACAGTGTATCGGTCGCCTTGGGAACGGAAATAGTACCTGTGGTTGGACGCCCTGGTGGGTAGTGAACTCTAGCGCCCCCTAGCAGCAGTGGAGTACAACTGTACTTAATCCCATACTGGTTATATGGTGTCTTTCAATGTAAACAGTCTAGTCACTGTATAGAATGTCTCGGTAGTTATAGTCTACATTTACCTAACCTG
>NW_017803965.1:2359617-2365350 GCF_001625305.1 Branchiostoma belcheri | reverse complement strand
TGTGATAACCGAAGTCATGTGCACATTTTCGTTTGGTCACGAGTCGCTGTTATTATTATGTTGTTTTTGCTGTAGATTCACTTTCTTGTTTTATTCGTTGTAATAGCAGGATTCTTTGAATAACGTTATGTGAACAGCCCTTTATATGGAAAAATATTCAAGTCAAAACTAGCAGGGAACCAGGCAGCATAAACATGTAGGATTTTTTTTGGTTACCTTTGGCATCACATGATCTTAAAGGCATCCAACTCAATTTCAGGGTGGCAAAACAAAAATACTCTGGATGGTGAAATCTGTCTGATGTTATTGCACATTTTTATCATTATTTCATACTTGATGTGTTTGAAATAGCCCCAAAACAAGCTACATGAGAAGTCCCTTTATTTATTTGACACCACCAATAAATAGTTTGATCAAGGGTATGATACAATACAAGACAACGACATGGTATGAGATAGTGTTGATTCAACTTATTACATCCAAAATTTACTACTTTGAAAATTCAGTTCTACTCCCAGAAATTGCTTTGGCTGCCTTTAAATTAAAGCACATATAACATCCTCATTGCAAGTGATAGCATTGCTACAAGAGAATGAGCAATACTGGAACAGTAAGATAGATGTTGATGTGTATTTTGCTGGCATCCTAGGATTTGCTTTCCAAAATGTAAAGTCAAAAGCTATACAGGATGAGGTAAGGGTCTTAGTCTGGTACTAGAGAAGACAGAGCATAGTGGCAGGTAAAGTGTGTTAAATGGCTGTACACATTGCTCCGGGTACATGTAGGTGTATCAAAAGGTTTTATGAAACATTCCAGCCCCTTCTTTCTAAAAAAAAACTTGCTGAGCTAGATTTATTTTGGAAAAAATAACATATCTACTACTTTGAGGCTTCAAGTGTTTGTTTTTTTTCTTGCGGGGAAACAGCCTTACAACTGTTTTGTTAAAAAAATTGTCTCTTTGAAGGTTGAATGGTTCAAAGTGCAAAATTGGAAAGGAGGAACTCTTCCAGTTTTCACAAAACGCCCCAAAGTTGACACATTTTTTTCAATCTTAAGGTTTCAGGATAAACATGTTGATTTTTGCCAGCATGTAGGATTTGCTTCATCTTGTTGCATATACATTGGATTGGCTCAATTGTTGTCAACGACATAGAAGTTAGCCACAATGGAGCAAATTACCAAGCCCTGATGCTTGCAAATCTACGGTCCACGGTTTCTAGAAAAAAAATCAACCAATTTCAGGAAAAACAAGCTCTGCTGATGCAAACCTGGAGGCATTTTTCTTGTGAAAGACACAGACAAATTTGTTCTGATAGGGCTTGTACTTAGGTGGTCCATTGGTATTGTGCACCGTGGTTCTGTCTTTATATACACTCTCCATGCAATAAAATCTATTTTCTTATAAACTGGCCACTTGTGTTGTCTTTACTGTATGACACATACACCTATGTAAGGCAACAAAAATTTTGTGACCTCAATGAAAAATTGAGCTATTGATCTTAGCATGTCTGTGTGTTTGTGTGTCTGTGTTTCTACATGGTCCTTAGGCCAGGTTGTAATGGATCTGGTTTGGTGCAGTCTGTTCCAGCAATATTTATGTCGAAAAAATATGTTTTTTAATCAGTCAATCTACTTGCCAGGAAAGAAGGTAACATTTTTGTCCTTCCTTTTTGTTACATCTCACTGTTTTCACAAGTGTTTTTCATCACATGACCTCCTTGACAGCTAGTGTCATTTCCCTTGCACAAGGAAGAAAGACTTGGAGACACCATGTTCAATGAGAGGAGGACACAGTCACCATCTCACAACATTGAAATACATGTAACCTCATGGAGTTCTCAGGTTTCCAAATTCTTGTTTCTTTGGTTCTCAAACATTTGTACGAAAAAAAAAAACTGCTTCGTTTTTTATTGAGCCTTAGTGATTTAAAGAAATCTTATTCATTGGGAAAGCCGTTAATTGGATTGGGGGACTGCCAGTAATGCCAACCGGTCACAAAACGGCACAATTTTCCACCCAGTATCTGCTTGACAATGCATTACACCACTCGTGCAACTCTGACACCTACCGAGGCTTTCAATTATTGCATGCATAAACAATTTCCAAGATGGCGGCGCCTCCATCGTCTGGGCGAAATTTGCTGTAAGATTCCGATCAAAAATCTCAGTCAAGGTGAGGTTTGCAGTCTCTATATTCCTTTTCGAGGTTAGTTCAATGTTCACAGATGCTATAAGAGGAGGTTTATTACAGTACAGTCCGTCATTTTGTTTACGATAACGATATTTATGTTGATTTATTTTTGTGATTTCGATACCGACATTCAAATAACAACAGGCTCTTGGAAAGATCACGGTGGATAATTACAACACGAGAGTATGGCTTTAAAAGCGTTTTAATCAATATTAAAGTGCATCTATTTCTACTTCTTAATGATTGCAGTTACCAAGTGTACAACGTTATATGGCATATTTCTAGCTTGCTGGCTAAGGTGAATACGAAAATATTTTATGAATTTTCCAAGATAAGAATTTTCCAAGAGGCCTTGGTTACATTGTAGTTGAGGATCACAAAATTATTACCAATATTTGTAAAATATGCAAAAGAAAAGACATAGACATAAAACAACATCAATAATTACAACAAATTTGGAAAGCCACAGACTATATTATTAGTAATTGGAGCTGCTGTGTTATCATCAGCTCGTAATTAAGTTAAATTAATTAAGTTAATTACACTGTGTTAGAATTCCTTGTATCCAAACGTTGCTTCAGGTATCTCAGAGGTGGAGAGGTGGCCTGTTACCATGCCAACGGAAGCTGCTGCCCAAGGGTTTTCCCGCCCGAAGCCCAAGCGCGGGAAGAGCCTTTCGCTGCGCCGAACACACAGTTCCACAGAAGCTGACCGCGAGAACCCCCGTCATGGAAGGTAAACGCCTCACTAAGTCCATCTTCACACTAAGCTTGCAGAATTTGATTCAAGCCCGAATCCACCTAAGCAGGATTAATACAGTTCCATCTGAATATAGAACTCCATGACCTGAAAGCTTCAAGTCGCATTGAAACCAGCTCAATCCCAAACCACCTTCGTCAGGTAGCTCGTGAGGTAGCCTGAATACATTGCGACTTGCGACATTGATTTGATTACAGTTCATGGAGTCCTGCATGCCCTGTTTCGTAAGGTGTAATCAGGCTTTCCTAATTTGTAAGAAGCCAACCAAAATCAATGTGATTCAAGCCTCATGATTTACTGACAATTTCATGTAATCCGTAATGGGCAGCAAAAATTTGACGTAATTCGTCCCCTATGCAGCTTTGTGTTTATGGATGACATGATTATGATACAGTACTGTACTATCAATTGTCATGTTATAAATGTATATGAAGAATTGATGACATAATTTGGAGTGATGCAATGTCAAGAAATGCCTTGCGTCTCCCGTAGCTTTACCGTGGAAGTTCAGGAGAGCGTGTTGCCGCCACACCTTCGAGCGCGACTCTGGGACCTGTTTCAGCAAATCGAGCGGGAGGTGGAAGTGGTATATGCCGAGAACCTCGCACGTAAGCACCAAACACTACTACACATAAAATCAACATTTTTGTATTTTCATTGGGTTGGTGGAACATACATGTAGGATATTGGGATTTTTTTTATACACAACCAGTGCTTCTCTTACTTTGCTTTAATGTTGACATGTGATCAGGTCTCTCGACACAGTTCAGGAGAAGGTAGAGGTCCTGATGATGTTGACATGTGATTGGGTATCTCACTGCAGTTCAGGAGAAGGTAGAGGTCCTGATAATGTTGACATGTGATTGGGTATCTCACTACAGTTCAGGAGAAGGTAGAGGTCCTGATAATGTTGACATGTGATTGGGTATCTCACTGCAGTTCAGGAGAAGGTAGAGGTCCTGATGATGTTGACATGTGATTGGGTATCTCACTGCAGTTCAGGAGAAGGTGGAGGTCCTGATAATGTTGACTTGAGGCTGGCACCAGTGATAAACCCATGGGGGAGGAGTCACTGGATGGAACCGCCAAGGCCAATATCGCTAAGAACAAGTGTAAGTGTATGTTCAATAAGGGATGTGGCATTTGTAGTGATGAAACACAGTAACATTGAAAAATACCTTCACCAGACATATTTACCTGCACCACTCAGAATTTGAGAAGTCTGGATCATACTGAAAACTGTTCAAAAACCATCGCCATTGTTTCTTTTAAATGTCATAGTTGGTAACAGACAATGCAGCAAATAAAAGTACCTAGATGTATACATAAAGCCAGCACATGGACCAGTGCAGATTAAGTCCGGATAGACATCAGAAAAAGCTCCAACTTAACCTGCACTAACCTGCACATTCACTTAGTATTTCAAGACCTGTATTTGTAAAGAACAAATAAACTATGCTTTCCTTTACATTATAACATTATATTGCCTATATCTAGCTTGAATGTGGAATGATGAACTGTTAGACTGTTTGATTTATTGCTGACATTACTTTATTTTGTTTTTTCCAGCATCCAGTCAACTCTCACAGAAACTGAAAACCACTTATAAAGCCTCCACTAGCAAGGTATGGGGTGGTACATGGTACAGCTCATTAGACAAAAGGCAAATTTGTGGCAGCTGCTTTGGGATTGCTAGAACGTTTAGTAGGCAGGACGTCTGTGTAGAGGGATGTTAGGGAACGTTTCCCAGAAGCCCTGGTCGAGGTGGTCTCCAGCATCTCAAAGTGGTCCTTTGCACACACAGAACAATTTGGTTTAAAGAAAAAAACTGATTCTAGTGTCGCAGATTATGTTGCAGCTATATCTAAGGCCACACCAATTTAATTTGTTGGTTCTCGGATTCGCCTCTTCATTTTTTTCTGATTTGCAAAAAAAAAAAAAAAAAGATTCTGGTTCTGAATCAACTAAAAAATGCTCATATTTTGCCCCCAACAGTTGAGGAAATTCCTTTTCTTCCTAGTTGTTACAGTTTTTTTCCATCTATCAATGCAGTGGTTTGATTAAAAGTTCAAAATTTATACTTCAAATTTTAATCCAGCCTGTTTTGTTGACTTCATGGCTCATATTGTAGCATTTGGGGCTATAATAGGATGCCTAGACCTGTTTTTATTTTTATTTTTTTCGCCCTGTCGCTTCATATTTTTTCTGAAAAAATCCGAGAACCAACAAATTAAATTGGTGTGGCCTAACATGATGGTGTTAACAATTGGTGCCTCTGAATGGCCGGAACTCTAGTGTTATGATGTTATGACATGTATTCATCTCTTGTACTTTCTATCAGGGCTCTCTCCCACATCAGTCCTTCCATCCTTGAATGTTGCTGTTTGAGGTGGTCAAAAATTTCAGGTTGTTCTCAGAACCTCCACGCTTGAAATTCCCCTCTCAAAATCCAGCAAGTAGCATTTCAGAAGGTCAAGTCTAAAATTTTTCCAGGGGAGCATGCATGCCACATTAGGCAGGTGCCTACACAGGGAGTTCAACTGAGAGGATGGAAAATATGAAGTTGGAGAGATCCTTGCTTCTTTCACTAGCCACATTTACCATGCCAGCTTCTGCAGAACTTGGCACACATGATGTGGCAAAAAATGAGCTTATAGAATTCCACATTGTTCAAGCACATGTTATTTTTGTTTCTTGTCACATCTGTCATTTGTATTTTTCTGAAGTTTTCTGGATCATTTTATGCATCAAAGACACGTCGAAACCTGAAGAATGAAAAGCATT